>NW_014008503.1:0-1545 GCF_000611645.1 Monoraphidium neglectum | reverse complement strand
TGTGTGTGTGTGTGTGTGTGCATGCGTGTGTGTGTGTGCGTGCATGCGGGTGTGTGTGTGTGTGTGTGTGTGTGTGTGTGTGTGTGTGTGTGTGTGTGTGTGTGCACGCGCACGTGCGCACACGCGCTTGATCTACTGCAGCACCCCCTTGGATTTGGACGACACCTGCGCAGTGCATCGCATCACACGAGTCACCACCACCTGCTGCTTTTCAGCGCGCAGGAGCGGGCCAAGTGTCAGCATCGCGGCGCCTTGCACTCACACACACATGCACACGTACACACAAACACACATACACATGCACACGTACACACACGTACACACATATACACACACACTCACCTGGTAGTTCCTGAACCAGACGCGGCCGTCCGCGTGCGTGAACGAGATCACGTGGTCAAAGAACGGCTTTGACTTGTGGTGGCGCCGCGGGGTCGAAAAGATCTGGGGACGGCGGTTCGGTTGGGAGTTGTTGAAGCGGCGGTTGGGGGGCGTCGGCGGCGGCTGCAGGTGCGATGCCAGGGGTTGCAAAGGGATGAGGGAAGGAGGATGCTGATGACTTGACTCAGAAAGAAGCGCTCGCTTGCGCGCCCCCGCCCGCCGGCGCACGCGGCGGCAGGTGGCACACGCCACGCCACGCCGCGCCATGCCCCGCCACGACACCTCGTGCGGCCGGGTCAGCCATCCGGCGTTCACCTCCGTGAACAGCTCTTTGAGCAGCTGCAGGTGCGGCCCGCGGTCAAACGCGCCCGCCGTCAGTCAACACCCGGCAGCCGCTCACGCCCAAACCCCCCGCGGCAACGATCTGCACCCACGCCGCGCCACCCCTGCGCGCCACAGCTCCTGGACGCCAAGCCCTCCCCCTCCTTCTCGCGCGGCGCAGTCAGCCGGCCCCCCATCCACACCTGCGTGAACAGCTCTTTGAGCAGCTGCAGGTGGGGCTCCTGGTCAAACGCGCCGTCAAACGACAGCACGGGGCGGCTGCCTTTGAGGTGGTTGCCTGTCAGCTTCAGCTCGTCCATAGTGTGGACGTTCTGCGGTTGTTGACGTGCAAATACGAAAAGATACGGGATTGTGAGGGTCACAACTGGTGTGTGTACAGGTCCGTGAGAGTTCCTTAATGTGCGTGCGTGTAGGGTGGGTGCACTCGGGGTCTGGGAGGTGCAGGCGCGGGTCTGGCACTTCCCTCTGGAGGGCAGCCTACGCCGAGCGCCTGCGCCGCAGCGACAACGCCAGCCTCACACTCACAAGCACGCAACCCCTTACCCCCTTTCAAACCTGATTCCCTGGATTTGCGCAAGCTACCAGACGACGCCTGCAAGGAAAACCATACTCGGAAAGCAGATTCGAATTCTCGCGGCTCGCCTGCACTAGGAACTTGGCGCTGGGGCCGGCCGGCGTCTTTGATGCCCAAAGGTAGAGGTCCTGGCGCTTGCGGCCCTCGAAGAACAGCGCAGACGTGCAGTTCTGGTGTGGTGGTGGTGGTGTGTGTGTGTGTGCGTGTGTGTGCGTGTGTGTGTGTGTGTGTGCGTGTGTGTGTGCGTG
>NW_014008504.1:0-3549 GCF_000611645.1 Monoraphidium neglectum | reverse complement strand
GGGTGGGTCAGGCCTGTACGCTGCAAGGCGGGGGGCGGGCTGCTGCGGGGCTGCCCCAAGGGTCAGCAGCAGCATGGCTGCGGACACGTGAGGTTGGGGTCGGGATTGGAAACTTGAACGGCCCTGCAGGTCGCCCGTTCCCCAGGCGGCAGCTGGGCTCGCAAGGCGGCCGCTGGGCCGCCTCGCGCCCGCCTGCCGGCGCGCGCGCGCGCGCACGCTTGCGGCGCCGGCCGATGCCGCGTGTGGAACGAACCGCGGTCATATGTAGGCCTGTGGCGCTCGGCGCGCCTCACCGTGTCCCATATTTTGCCCTGGCTGGCGGCGGCGATGGCCTCCGGCTGGTTGATGGCGCCGCGGCAGGCCTGCACCACGCCAACAGAGAGCCCCGTCACCGGGAGTATCACCGCGCCCGCGATGCCTGCGCGCGGGGCCGCGGCCGTGGTGAGCGCAGGCGCGGGCGAGGGCGCGTGGTGCGAAGTGGGGCCCCACGGGGCGGGGGCCGGGGCGTGTGCTGCTGCTGATACGTGGCGCCACATGGCGTCGCGCGTCGGTTGAGCTCGGGCGCGTCGCTGTGCCGACTCTCGCCTCGCTTGTGCGAGTGTCGTGTTGCTGTTCAAGACCATGGCATCAACACGATGCACAGCGCACACATGATACAGGTGCGGCAGCGGGCGCGAAGCAGCGGCGCAGCGCGACTGCCACCCACCGGTGGCGACACCTTTTGCAAACCCGACGAACCCATCCTGCGTGGCCCCTACCACGGGCGCCGCTATGAGGCCAACAATTCCTCCCACGAGGCCCTTTCCAAAAGACTTGGCCCCGCTCGACAAGCCCGCCTTGAAGTCCTTAGGTCTGCGCAGGCTGAAGATGTCCTGCAAGCTTGGCGTGCCCCTGCTGGGATCTCCTGCATCCATATCACTGCTGCATATGGCCACGAGCGATGGAGCGTACTCCAGACCGATCTGGCGCGATCTTTAGCTCTGGAAGCGTATATGGGTGGTGGATGGGCGTGAAATAAGTAATCCACATGAAATTTGTTTCAATAAAGGCACAGCAGCCTGCATGGGCATCCAAAATCAGGCCGGGGCATGCGACCTGTCATGCGCAGAGATGCTGATGTGGCCGGATGAGCAGGGACCGCTGCTGGCAGGACCACCCCCAAACAAACTGACAAGCACACATGCAGCTCCTGAAAGCATTGAAAGTAACCCTTTTTTGCATAGTTCCATGTACTGGGCCATCAGACCAGGGACGAGACGCTGCTGCCAGACGTAAAAGCTGCCGCAGGCGTCCAATGTTGACGAGCACGTGGGCACACAGTTGACGCTGCTTGACGGGGCGTTTCTGAAAGGGGAAGGCGCAGTAATCCCATTGACCATGGCTGCAGTCATGGGTGCGATGCCGAGGCGGCACACTCACCACCATGCGCCGCTCAGGGAACCCTACTCGCCACTTGGGCTCACCACACGCATTGAGCACCGCAGAACACGCACGCATTTCGACAAGACAACGGCCAGCACCACAAGGGCAGGGGACATTATTGAAACGCTGTCTGATCACCGCCGACGATGCTGGGTGCGCTTAGTTACAGCTGCAGCTGCTGGGCGCGTAGCGGCCAGCTCAGCAAGCGACGCATCAACCTCGGGGCGATCCAAGGTTTTCAGCCCCCAACAGGGTTTGCACCCCCCCTCTGGTTGGCAGTTTCATCTCGCAAAGCGAGGCCTTTAGGTTGCTTATGGCTATGATCAGGCGCGATCTTGTGCAGCGGCAGGACTCACTGCCGCACGATTCGGCGCGGGAGAAGGTCACGTGGTTCACAGCGGGACCCGGGCAGCTTGCCAGCTTGGGTCTGACCGGACTATGGGTTCAATCGGCTGCGCCAGCGACGCGTTGCTGCTGGCATTACGCACTAGAGGGTGGTTCTGTGTGGCAATGAATTGGTAGGCCCCCCTTGACCAGTCGCGAGGGGCACAGACTGCACACAGGGCACTGCAGACACTAGTGTTGGGATCCTTGCCATCCCCACCCTCCATCCGGCTTCCTGCGTCCTTCCAGGCTCAGTGGCGAGCGCGGCCCCTTCAGACTAGACCCTCTGCGCGGCTGCCCTTGCTACGAGACCCTTCTCCCCAGCAACACCCACAACCCTGGCTGCAGCAATGATTACTCCCCGCCGCCTCCCTTGCTGCTGCCGCCGCCGCCGCCGCCTCCCCGCCGCCCCTCCTCCTCCCTCTCCGCCATCTCGCACAGCCGCGCCTCAAGCTCCCGCACCAGGCGCGCCTTCACATCGGGATCAGACAACAGCCCCTCGATGTACGCAGACACGTCGTCCCCGCCCGTGCCCCTCGCTGCCGCCGCGCCCGCGCCGCCGCCGCCGCCGCCGCTGGCGTCCTTAAACCGCCGCACAACTCCGCGTCCCTCCGGCGACCGCATCATATCTGACAGCAGCGCCACCAGTCGCGCGTCCGCCTCCTCCGCTTCCGCCGCCACGCTGCCGCTGGCGCCGCCCGGCCCCGGCGGCTGGTCGGCGTCGCCGTCCGCCCGGCTGCTGGTGGGATCTGCGGCAGCCGGGGGGTCGGCGAGCGCCGCCCTGATCTCTGCCAGGTCAGCTTCTCGCTGGGCGTCCCGCAGCGCGGCCGCGCCGCCGCCGCTGCGCCGGAACTCCAGATCTGATAGCATCACCCTCGCTGCCGGCGTCAGCCGCTCGTCCGCCTGCTCGACCCCACCCCCGCTGCTGCCCGCCGGCTCCGAGGCCGGCACCTCTGCTCCCCGCCGCTCGTCGGCAGCGCCGACGGCGCCATCCGCGGGGTCGGCAGAGGGCGCCGCCGCCGCACCCTCTCGCGCCTTCTTGGAGGCCACTGCGGCGGCGACGGCGTCACGCATCTTCGCGCTGCGCTCCTGCATGCGCGCGAGCGCGGCGCGGCGGCGGCGGCGCTGGCGGTCGAGGCAGAAGCGCTGGTAGCCCGAGAAGAGGGCCTGTGGTTGAAATAACGTGACGGGTGGGTTGCATTAGAATAGGTTTCAATCGTTCAGGTTTGAGGTTTGAGATGCTGGTTGGTTGATTGGGGCTGGCGCCGGAAGTGGTCATCAGTCGAAGGGGTCTTCAGGCCTTCAGCAGCTGCGTGCCCCGACAGCTCGACTAGTAGGCACCGGCCCGGCATGGCAGCCCAACAGCCCGCCCGCCCGCGTTCCGCGCCCGCGCGATCGCTCCGCACGGCCCGCTGCTTACGCTCAACCCCCCACCAGCCCGAAACCAACACTCTCCCCAAACACCCTATCTGGACCCAAACCCTGCACCCAGAACCCAAAACCCACGACCCTGAACCCTAAAACGCACCTGCATGAGGAACGCCCCCGCGTACGGCGCCGCCAGGTTGCCCGTCCACACAAAGGCCAGCCCGCTGGCCACCCCCAGGGATACCTCCCTGGCGCCCTCCACGGCGTACACCACCAGGTTCTGCCGCTCCATGGAGGCCACCAGCTGCGCCTTGATCGCCTCAGCCTGCTCGCTGGAGCCCTTCTTGCCGTCGCTGCGGGGGAGGGGGGCGGGAT
>NW_014008505.1:0-3551 GCF_000611645.1 Monoraphidium neglectum | reverse complement strand
TTCCTGCGCCGCGGCCCCGCGGCCTACCACCTGGTCCACCCCTCCTGCTCCTCCCTCCTCTTCATCACCGGCGTGGGGGGCCCCACCATCGTGCTCAACCAGACGCCAGCCGGGTCCTGCGACAGAGACGCACAGGAGCCGCCCGCCCACGCGCCCATCACCGGCGCAGCGACACAGGAGAAGGGGGAAGTGGCAGGGGCCGAGGAGGGGGAGGAGGAGGGGGAGGCAGGGCGCTCGCTGAAGCGCCAGCGCGTCCTGTCAGAGGACGGCGCAGCAGCTGCCGGCGGCGGCGCAGGGGCGGCTGCGACCGTGGGGCGGCCCCTGGACGCGGCGGCCCTGCGCCACCTGGCGACCAGGGCGTGGCTGCTGCAGCCCTCGGCCGGGCGCTGGGCGGTGCGCGGCCTGGGCTCGCGGCGGGAGGGGGGGATCACCGCTCCGGGCTGGGCGCCTGGGTGCCGCGGCTCAATCACCCACGCACACAGCTCATTCCTCCCCAGCTTCACACTTTGGTTGTGGGCTGCTGTTGATACACACAGCCGTATGAGGGCTCTCCCAAGCAGATGACATATATACCTCTATATTTCAACCTTTCCAGTCTTAGCCTGGCCCCCCTCCTTCCCGCCCACCCTCTCTGCCTGCTGGCCGCAGGCGTGGGAGGGCAGCCTGCTGCACGGGGTGCTGCCGGGGGCGCTGCAGCAGGAGGAGGAGGAGGACGATGGCGGGGAGGGGGAGGGGCAGGGGGTGTACGGCGGCATGATCGGCGGCGATGAGGCGGGCGGCGGGCGCGGGGCTGCAGGGGAGCAGCGGGGCAGGGAGGGTGAGGTGGAGGGCGACGAAGACGAGGGGGAGTCGGGGGACTACTCGATGGAGCAGGAGGGGGAGGGCTCCAACGGTGGAGGCACGCCCGCCGCAGGGGGCGGCCAGCAGCAGGGAGCAGCGCCAGCGCCAAGCGGCGGCGCCGCGGCCCCAGCCGCGGCGCCTGGCGCTGCTGCAGCGACGCCCGTCGGCGCCGCAACGGCTGCGGCCCCGGGCGGTGTGGCGGCGCGGCCCCGGCTGCCGCCGGACCCGTGCCGCACGACACTCGTGCTGGCGTGGTGGCGGGGCGACCCCCGGGACACCCTCAGGAGCCTGGAGGGGGACAGCGCCGGGGGCGGCGCGGACGAGGGCGGCGCCGGCGGTGCGCCCGCAGAGATGCCATCGGGTGCGGGGCCGGAGGGGGGCAGCTCCCAGGTGCCCGGCTGGCCGCGCCCCATGATGACGGTGCCAGTGGCGAGGCCTCCAGCGGCAATGACGTCCGGCGGCGGCGGCGCGGGCCCGGCTGCGGCTGCGGCCGCTGCGGCGGACGTGGCTGCTCCGTTGGCGGCGCCTGGGGGTGGTGGTGCGTGGGCTGACGATCTGTTCATGGAGGAGGGCGAGTGGGAGGCGCTGGAGGCCGAGGCGGCGGCGGCCGCGGGCAGCGGCACGGCCCATGCCATAGAGGCGGCGGCAGGGCAGGTCAGCCCCTGCTGGGTGGCCGTCGACGCGGCGCCCGAGGGCGAGGGCGAGGGCAAGGGTGAGGGCGAGGGCGAGGGCGGCGGCCTGGCGCAAGCGCGCCTGCCGCCGCTGCGATTTTTTCTGCCGAGTGCCGATGCGGTCGAGGCAGCTTACCCCATTGCATGATTGATTGTGGACCGGTATCCTCCTCATTTGATACCGGTCAAAGAGCAGAGTTTGACTTGGTGAGCAGCGCGCAGCAAACTGGCGAGATCACCAAGTACCGGAACACCGTGAGCACCAATAACATGTGTGCGCGCGCGCACAGATCCTGCGTTGTTTGAGGGCATTCCCACCCCCTCCTCCTCCTCCTCCTGATGTCGGGATGCCTCCTGCGTCCTGCATCCTGCCTGCATATTGGCGTGCGGCAAGCGAGTTGAGTGGCGCTGTTCAGTGTCTTGGCGCTGTCCAGTGCAGTCCTACCTGTATCGCAGTGTCGTCGGAGCTGTTGGTGCTGTCAAGTGTCTGCCTGGTAGCATTTGTCGCAGTGTAAGTCGCATTTTGCTTGTACAATAACATGCAGGGGCAGGCGGCGGTGGGGCCTGTGGCTCCAGCAGGGCAGACACCTCAATCAGCAGTGGGTTGGCTTGTTGGCTCGGGCTGGTGACCGTGCTGGTGACACTCAGAGATCCAGGTATGCCTGTCTGCACGACACTAATACGTGCCAAGTAGCTCATGTTAGTAACATGATGCGCTTGCAGCCGCAAAAGCGCGTCTGCAGATCAGATAATTACCGTATAGATAGGTCGCGTATGGCCGGCCTGGCCGCATATCAGTCGCTTTCAGTCATCAAAGTGTGGTCATTCATATTTGCGCGTCGCTCGATGGCAAGCGCGGCAGCGGCGGCGTTGGGCCGCGGTTTCGGGACCGTGACACAGGCTGTGCTGTGCGTCCGGTACCGAGGTGCGCCGCCGATCGTGTCGCCGCACCCCGCTCTGCTAATACACACCCGCGCCGGCCGCCCAGGGCTCGCTGCGCCGTTGCATGCTGCCAGGGCGTCCTCAAAACCGTCGGCCCCCAAGCAGCGCTGGCAGTGCAACGAGTGCGGGCGCATGCACGTACAGTGGTTTGGCCAGTGCCAGGGCTGCAGGGGCCGGGGCACGCTGGAGGCAGTAGTCACGCTACCAGAGGCGCGCGGCGGCGGTGAGGGCATGTCTGCTGCGCGCCGCCTCATCCAGGGGGTCGCGCCCGCACCCCCCACGGCGCCGGCGCCGTCCGACGCCGCCCAGGCGGCCGTCGCCGCCGCGGCCGTGCAGGCGGCGGCGGCGGCGGCGCGCGCGGCGGGCGCGGCTGGTGGCAGCGGAGTTCTTGTTGGTGGCGAGGACGACCTGCCGGACTACGCTGCGCTGGAGGCCGAGGCGGAGGGCGCGTATGACCCCGATGCGGGGGACCTCTTCCCGGGCAGCGCCCGCGCAGACGGCGGCGGCGGCGGCGGCAGCAGAGGCACCAACAGGCTGCCGCGGCAGGGTACTGGCAGGGGCGGCGGCGGCGGCTCGGGCGCCGCGCTGCCGGCGCGCCGCGCGGGCGCCGGCGCGTGGGTGTCTGGCGGCGGCGCGGGCGCGCCCGAGCTGATCGGGACCATCAGCCGCGACGATTCGTCGGCGCGCCTGGCGCTTCCCGGGGCGACAGGCGCTGAGGTGGCGCGTGTCCTGGGGGGCGGCGTGGTGCCCGGCAGCCTGGTGCTGCTGGGGGGTGACCCCGGGGTGGGCAAGTCAACGCTGCTGCTGCAGGTCGCGGCCATGGTGGCGCGCGCATGCCAGGAGGGCGGGGCCGACGACGACGCAGGGGCGAGCAGCAGCGGCTCTGGGGCCGCCTCTGGGGCCGAGGGGGGGGCGGACGCAATGGGGGAGGATGCGCCGCTGTCAGCCAGGCGGCCGCGGCAGCAGACGATTGGACAAGAGGCGGCGGGCGTCGGTGGCAGTGCGGCGGAGGGCATGGGTGCTGAGGTGGAGGGGCCCGGAGGTGGCGCGGCTGTGGCGGTGCCGGCGGCCTTCCGGGGGCGTCCTGTGCTGTACGTC
>NW_014008506.1:3489-4728 GCF_000611645.1 Monoraphidium neglectum | reverse complement strand
CCCCTACGCCGCCCCCCAGGCGTCTTCGACGGCCACGGCGGCAAGGAGGTCGCCGAATTCGCCCGCGAAAACCTCCACCGCCACTTCCTCGCCGCCCTGTGCGAGGGCGGCGCGTGCGCGGGCCCCGGCAGTGCGTGCGACGCCCTAGAGTGCAGCAGCAGCCTCAGCAGCAGCCTCCCGTTGGACAGGGGCAGCTTCGGGTACCCCACCTCGACAGACACCGACGAAGGCGTGTTCCTATCGTCGGGCAGCGGCACCGGGAGCGGCGGCGGCTACCCGCCGCCCTCGGCGGCGACGCCGCCGCCGACGCCGCCCGCGGGCCGCTCGCCGTTTTCCGCGTCGGGCGCGGCGGCGGCGCCGGACCTCGAGCGGTCCACCGGGACCTGCCCCCCCAGTCCCATGGGCAGCGCCGCCGCCGCCGCCGCCTTTGCCGCGTCCGCCGAGCGCCGCTGCGAGGCGATCGGGCGCGCGCTGCAGCGCGCGTTCTCGCGCGCCGACAGGGACCTGTCGGGCACAGAAGTCGGGGAGCTGGTCGGCAGCACGGCGCTGGTGGCGGTGGTGGGGCGCGGGGAGGTGCACGTCGCGCACTGCGGGGACAGCCGCGCGGTGCTGGTGCGGAAGGGGGCGGCGATATCGCTGACCGCCGACCACAAGCCCGACCGACACGACGAGTCGGTGAGCAACCCCCAACACCGCCACCCCGCCACCCCCGCCGTTGGCCGCCCCTCGCGCCGCCCCGCTGTCGGGGCCGCCCCCAGCCCCTGGCCCGTGCGTACCGCAGCACTGCGCCTGTGCGCCGCGTGAACCCAGCAGTCCGGGGGCCTGGCTGGGGCCCTATGCCTTGTTGGCAATGTGGAAGGAAGCTCGCAGCGCCTTGCTCCCCCCCTTCCAACCAGCTTCCACCCCGCCCCGCGCGCTCAGACCCCCTCTTATCCCCCCCTCCCCATCCGCCGCCCATCAGGCGCGCGTCAAGGCGTCGGGCGGCCGCGTGGTGTACCGCGCCGGCGCGCACCGCGTGATGGGCATGCTGGCGATGAGCCGGGCGCTGGGGGACCACTTTCTGCGGCCGTATGTGATAGCGGAGCCGGAGGTGACGAGCTTCCAGCGCAGCGCAGACGACGAGCTGCTGTTGCTGGCCACGGTGGGTGGGTTGGGGTGGTGTGGGGTGACGCGCATGTGGGTGCGTATATGTGCGAGAGAGAGAGAGAGAGAGAGAGAGAGAGAGAGAGAGTGTGTGTG
>NW_014008506.1:1239-3038 GCF_000611645.1 Monoraphidium neglectum | reverse complement strand
AGAGAGAGAGAGAGAGAGAGAGAGAGAGTGTGTGTGTGTGTGTGTGTCGCAGACATGCAGAGTGGGGGCGGGAGAGGGAGGGAACGTTGGAGGGAGAGAAGGGGATAGAGAGAGAGAGCGAGGGACAAAGGGACAGCGGCAGAGGGAAAGGAAAAGGAGAGGGGAACGAGGAGAGGCGGAGAGGGAGAGAGTTGGGGACGCAGGGTCGAGCAGGAAGAAGGAGGGAGGGAGGGAGAATTTCCAGGGACAGCGGGGGGAGGGAGGGGGAAGGTTGGGGGCAGCGTGCACGTGCGCACGCCAACAAAGGAGGGTGGATGCTTATGTGGGTGCCGTGCGCGTGCACGCGCATGCTTGTGACTGCGACGGCTTGTGGCCAAGCATGCGCATGCACGCATACGTGAGTGCTTTTGGCAGGTCGTCTGCCTCACAGCTGAGAGGCCGCATCATGCCGCCAGTGTCGGGTATACGGAACACTGGCGTCACGCAGCCTGTCACTTCAGCAGTATGACACACACACGCACACACACTCACACCGGCACGCACGCACGCTCATGCACGCGCATGCACACACATACACACGCATACACACACATACACACAATTGCACGCACTTGCACGCACGCACGCACGCACGCACGCACGCACACCTACATGCACGCGCATACGCCTGCACGCGCGCACGCACACACACACACACACACACATACACACACACACACACTCACTGCGCGCGCAGGACGGCCTGTGGGACGTCTTCACCCCCCAAGAGGCCGCCCTCCTCGCCCTCCGCACCGCCGCCCGCGCCCGCGCCCGCGGCGCCGCGCGCGCCTCCGCCTGCCGCGTCGCGAGCGACGTCCTTTCCCGCGCCGCCATCCAGCGCGGCAGCCGAGACAACATTACAGTGGTCACGGTCGACCTGCGGGGGACGCCGTCGCGGCGCCGGCGGCGCGGCGGGAGCTTCGGCAGCTTCGGGGCGGCTGCCGCTGCCGCGGCCGCCTGCGGCGGAGGCGGGGGTGCGGGGGAGGGGGATGAGGAGGAGGAGGAGCTGGCGCCGAGCTTCTCGTCGGTGCTGGCTTCGCAGCTGAGCGGGGAGTTTAGTTTTTCGTTTGAGGGCGACGGCGGCAGCAGCGGCGGCGATCCCGACGGCGACGGGGAAGCTGAAGGGGCGGCGCCGGGCGCGGGGGCGGAGGCGGAGGGAGGCGGCGGCGGCGGCGGCGGCGGCGGCGGCGGCGGCGGCGGCTCGCCGGTGAAGGGCGGCGGGTGGCTGTCGGGGCTGCTATCGCGCGGCGCGCGCCCGCCGGGCCCGGTAGGTGGCGGCGGCACGGCAACGGCCGCGGCCGGCGGCTGCAGCGGTGGGGCCGCGTTCCAGCCGCCGACAGCGGGCACCCCGCGCCGCGCGCCGCTGTCGCTGCGGCGTGCGTGCACGATCACCCCCGTCAGCGTGGGCGCTTTCCCGCAGTCCCCCGGCGCCGGCCCTGCGCCCGCCAACGGCGCAGCTGCCACCGCAGCCGCCACTATCGCCGCTGGCGAGGGGCCGCGGCGGAGCCTGGACGTGTTCGGCTGCCGGCCTGCCCGCCCCGGTGCGGCGGGCGGCGGCGGCGGCGGCGGTGCGCCGCAGGCGCGGGCCAAGGCGCAGCCGGCGCGGTGCCGCAGCTTGAGCGCGTTCGAGTTGGGGCACTGCCTGCGGCACACCACTGTAGACTGCAGTTTGACGAAGCACGACGGCGGCGCGGGCGGCGACGGCGGTGCGTGAGCGCGCGTGCGCGAGGCCGCATCCTGAGGCGGAGGCGGGCGCGCGC
>NW_014008506.1:0-512 GCF_000611645.1 Monoraphidium neglectum | reverse complement strand
CGCGCGCCCTGCCGCAGCCGTGGCTGCAGGCCGCGGCGTCGGTGGGGGCTCTTCGAGCCAGGCCCCTCGCGCCACGGTGCAGATTGCAGAGAGGTGGTCCAGCTGCATGGGGTTGCGTTCCGCCCCGCACGCGCGTCCTCGTCCGCTGGGCGCCGCGCAGCGCCCGGCGACTGGCGCGTCGCATGCCAGTTTCCCTCCCCCCCTTCGTTGCCGCCCCGCGCCGGCGGCGCCGCCAACGCTGCCGGGCGCGGCTCTGCTAATCACACGACTCGAGGGTTTGCCCGTGATCAACGACCAGTCTGAAAACGCATCATATGCTTCGTGCCGCGCCTGGGCGCGGCACGCGCCCCAACGCTTCGAGCGCGGCACTCGTCACCACCCCCGCTCGCCGATGCGCGCCGCGCCGGCGCCCGCAACCAAAGCGGCGCCCTTATCGCGCCACCGCTAGCAGCGCGCGCCCACGCGCGGCGCCGCCCCCGCCGCGCAGCTCGCGCCGGGCGCGCCGCCGGGGC
>NW_014008507.1:0-3551 GCF_000611645.1 Monoraphidium neglectum | reverse complement strand
GTGCGTGCGTGCGTGCGTGCGTGCGTGCCCTGCGTGCGTGTGTGTGTGTGTGCGCGCGCGCGCGTGTGTGTGTGTGCGTGTGTGTGTGTGTGTGTGTGTGCGTGCGTGCGTGCGTGCGTGCGTGCGTGCGTGCGTGCTCGCGAGCACACGCGCGAGCACGCGCGTGCAGGGGGGGGGGGTAGCTGTAGTGCAGGTCGTTTCCAATAAAGCGAGCGAGGGGCGAACAATGAGTCAAACCTTTCCTGACATTCGGCCGAGATTTCAGGCAGGAAAAGTTACTGGGTTTTGTTGAAAACACACTTTTCTGCTGTTTCTCTAGTATGTTTGTGGGTCCCCTTCAAAATTCAGCACAGTTGCATGGTGGCACTCGCCATGCACAACGGCACTTTTGTGGAGTGTAGACCTGAAACGTCTTGCCTGTGTACGGTTGACGGGACTTACGCTGCCGTAATCTTGCTCTTTACCAGCAGCAATGCCTGGCGGGGAAGCACAGCAGGCGCCGCCCTCGCACCACGCCAGCTCGTGTCCCCGGTGACGAGTTGCGGGCAACCAGGCATTGTAGTGGGGCGCTCACACCCTTTCACACGTTGAACGCGCAGGCCGTATTCGGTTTTTGCAATAATTTTGCGAATTATGCTGTTTCATCTACACACAGTGTCAACGCCAGCTGCACCACTCTCGATGCTGGCCGTCCGCTCGGCGCTTCTGTGCATCGAGCTGCCAAGTGCTGAATTGATACAATAATCATATATGTGTATCACCCGGGGTAACTCAGGCGCAGTGGACCGCGGGCTGGTTCGCTGTATCAAGGGTGTGCACATTGTCACAAAAAAGCTCGGCCGCCAGTTCAGTCAATTCCGGTGGTTGGATGAGTAAACAACGCATCCATTTATACAGGTGATATTTATACCATAAATAATTGAAACAAGTGAACGGAAGCAACGGCTGGTCGAATCCCTGACATGGCAGCACTGCAAGGCTGTTCAAGCCCCTGCTTGCTCTGGCCAAGGGTGTGATGCGTTTGGGACCGCCCCCTCATCGTTCCCTCGGGAACATCTGTTAAAATTGGAACGATACAGAGAAGATTAGCATGGCCCCTGCGCAAGGATGACACGCACAAATCGAGAAAAGGTCCAACACTTTTTGGCCAGTGGTGGGTCAGCCCTGGCTGCTGCACTGCTGGCCTGGGGGGGCGGTTCAGCAGCTGGAGCTTTGCCTGACCCGGGTATACAGTGTTTACGGGTCGGCACCAACACAGAAACGAAAAAATAAACCAGAAAAAACACATACCAGCCATAACGAACGGCGGTTGTGTCAGCAGCGCTGCCTCGTGTGGCACGAACGATGACACGCGGCCTCGGGACGCCAGACGGACAACGGCCTTCTGAGACTCTCGTCACACGCGCGTCACAGAGAAATCATCGCACGTATCAATCTCTTTGTATGCACTAGTTGCCGCGTCACGGCACACACGTGTAGCATGTTGAGGCATGGCGTCGACACTAGCAGCGACGGCAACGGCGGCCATGTTGGCGCAGCTGCAGTGCATGCGCCGCGCGTGGGCACCTGACGGATGGGGCATTCCCAGGTGCATGGAAGACATGAAGGGCAGGCTGGCAGACCTCAAGCGGGCGAACGTGCGGCAGCTGATCGTCCCCCTGCCGGCGCCGGACGGCGGCGAGGGGGAGTGCGAGTGCCAGGTGGATCTCTGCGTCAGCGGCAACTGGCGCGGGGTCTATTCGTTCTTCGATGCGCGCCCGGTCATCAGGGCGTCCCAGGTGCGCACGCGCAGCCGGGGCTAGGTGGTGATGAGGATGCGCGCGCGCATACCGCTGCGACGCCACAGTCGCGCCTGCATGGCACAAGCGAGCGTTGCACGCCTCCCCACGCGTAGGCCACGTACCCCAAGACTCTTGGCGATGCCATCCTGGGCCGCAAGAGGACGACACTCAAGCGCCTTGCAAGGCTGTACGTGTTCGCGCAGGCAGTGCGGCAGGCGGGGGGCAGGCTGCCCTCAAGGGAGCAGCTGCCGCAATCATGAAAGCGTCTGGGACCCACGACCGCCGCCGAGTACAAGGCTGCCCTGGACGAGGTCGCTCGAGACGCCGAGTGGGCAGATGTCGAGGCCTTGCTGAAGCAGCAGCAGCAGCAGCAGCAGCAGCAGCAGCAGCCGCCCGAAGCTGCGGGAGCGGAGGAGGCAGGCCAGGAGCAGCAGCCGCCCGAAGCTGCGGGAGCGGCGGCGGCGGGCCAGGAGCAGCGGCCGCCCGCAGCTGCGGCAGCAGAGGAGGCAGGCCAGCAGCCGCCCGAAGCTGCGGGAGCGGCAGCGGCAGACCAGCAGCAGCCGCCTGCAGCTGCAGAGGCGGCGGCTGCGACCGCAGAGGCGGATGCGGGAGCGGCGGCGGCAGACCGGGAGCAGCAGCCGGCGGTTGCCGCGCTGCTGGCTACGGCTGCGACAGCGGCGCCGCCCGCAGCTCCCGATGCGGCGGCGGTAGACCAGGCAGCGGGCCGGATGCGGGCGGAGGCGGCCGGCGCAGGTGGCCCGGCGGGGTCCGGCCAGGCGCGGTCGAGCGGTGAGTGCGGGGCGGAAAATCTGACCGTGTTGAAGGAGGACCGTCTGGAAAGGCGCCGCGCGGTGCGCTGATGCGCGGGGCCCTCGGCGCCTGGGTTGATATGTGGGTTTGGAGGCCTCTCCCGACAGCAGCTGCCGCTCTGCGTCCAACAACAGGTCTGGGTCACCAGGAGGCGCCAGGCGAGAGCCGGAAGCGGGGGCGCAAGGACGAGGCCGGTCTCGGCGACGGCGACGGCGACGGCGGCAGCGGCAGCGGCAGCGGCGGCGGCGTCGGGGGCGCCGGCGCTGGCGTGGCGGGCGGCGCTCAGGTGGGGCAGCAGTGTCGGGCAGAGGAGCTGATCCGCCGCCCCGGGAGGACACGCATGGAGATCGACGACGACGGCGGCGGTGCGGCGGCGCAAGACGGAGCGGGCTCGCTCCAACTACAAGTCGACAAACTCTTGGGGCCGGCCACACAGGTGGAACGGACCGTCATCAACGCGCTGATGTGAGCGGGAGGGGCTGGCTGCTGGGGCGGGGGCGAGGGGGGGGGGGCGCTCTGCCACGCCTGGAGGGCTTGCTCGCGCCCTGCGGCCCCGCCACGCGCGCCCTGCGGCCCGCGCCTCGGGGCGGCCGCGGGAGCGCCGCCGACAGGCCCGCCGCCCTCTGCGACACGCCACACCCCAGGCACCGCCGGTTCCGGCACACCGTCGTCCTGCCCCACCAGCGCGCGCGAGACGGGACCACCGAGGCCGTTGCGAAGGCCCTCATGCTCCAGCAGCTGGGTGGCGAGGGCAGGATCGCCGCCATCTGCCGCCGCGCACCTGGCGCCGCCGCGGGCCAGCTGGTGGAGGCCTTCAACCAGGTGCGCAGAGCGCCGACCGAGCGGCAGGGGGCCAGGATGCCCGGCGCGGCGCAGTCACGGCTCGGCGGGACCTGACAGCGCCCGGCCAAGCCAGGGCGCCCGGAAACCGGCGCGCCCTGCGCGCTGATGGTGCCCGCC
>NW_014008508.1:3924-4528 GCF_000611645.1 Monoraphidium neglectum | reverse complement strand
AGCAGCTGGCGTCGCTGCTTGACGCGCGGCCGCCGGCGCGCGGCGCCCGCGCCGGCGGCGGCAACGGCGGCAAGGGGGACGCGCCCGCCGCCAAGCAGCTCGAGGCGTCGGTCCGCGCGCTGCTGCAGCAGCTGCAGGCGCAGGCGCGGGCAGCCGGCCACCCCGAGCGCCAGCAGCGCGCGCGCCGGCTGCGCGCGTCGGCGGCCGCGCAGCAGCTGCTCGGGCGCGCGGCGGACGCACTCGCAGAGGCGGGGCTCTGGGGCCTCGCCTCCGAGCTTCTGGCGGTGCAGCCGCTGCAGTCGCTGGGCCACGCGCCCGCGCTGCTGCCGCTGGCGGCGACGGCGCAGCAGCACGCGCTGATCGGGCAGGTCTGCCGCGCGGCGGAGGACGTGCCCGCGGACGCGGTGCTCGGCGCGCTGCTGGCGCTGCTCGGCGACCCCCCGGGCGCCGGCGCGGCGGCAGCGGCCGCCGCGCGGCGGCAGCACCGGCAGCGGCTGAGCTCGGCGGCCGCCGCGGTCGTCGACGCCGCAGCGGCTGCGTCCGCGGCAGCGGCGGCGGGCGAGGGCGAGGACGAGCAGCAGCAGCGCTCGCGGCGGGGGTGGCT
>NW_014008508.1:1666-3451 GCF_000611645.1 Monoraphidium neglectum | reverse complement strand
GATGTGGTGGAAGTGCAGGCCGCGCTGCAGCGTCTGCCGGCGCGCCACGCGCTGCGGCTGCTCGCCTACCTAGCAAAGTGGGCGGCCAAGTACGGGGAGCAGCCGCTCGAGGCCGCGATCGCGGAGGCCGCGGCTGCGGCGAGGCGGCAGGGCGCGCCGGCCGTGCCCGCGGAGCTGCGGCCGCCGGCGTGGGGGCAGGTGCTGGACTGGCTGCGCGCGCTGCTGGACTCCCACGTCGCGACGCTCGCGATGGCGCCGGCGGCCGCCGCGCCGCTGCGGGCGCTCGCCGGCAGCGTCGGCGGCCACGCGGCGGCGGCGGCGCGGCTGGCGCCGCTGAGGGGCGTGGCGGAGCACATGCTGAGGGGCGGCGCGCTGCCGGGGGCGGCGGCGGCGGCGGCCAGCAGCTACACGGTAGAGCTGTTAGACCTGCGGGTCCGGTCGAAATAGGCTGATGTTTTTCAACAGCCCTGCCGTCCTTTACTGCTGTTATCGGAAGACGGCAGGCTGTGCTGTGAGGTAGCCGATCGGCTGGCTTCCGTTCACCCCAATTGTCAGCAGGCGTGCTGGGCTCCTGCCTGTGGGCCTCATGTGTAACCGCGCAGGCGCCCGATATGCTCTGCTGTTCTCTCTGGGCTGGTGCTTCGCGCGGCAGCGCACCGCGCACGCGGGCTGCTGCTCAGGCTGCCGCTTTGTCCCCACAGCCAGGAGATGTTGAATAGGCAGATCGAAGCCAGTTACACGCCAGCCAAGAATGCCCAGCCCCTAAATTGAATTTGGTGAATAGCACGGCCCTCCGCACTCAACATGTGCAGCAGCAGCCTGTTGCCAAGCATTTGTCCAGCTACTCGCGCGCAGCGCGCCCTGGCGCGCCGCCGCCACTGCCGCAGCCGCTGCCGCCGCCGCAGTCCATCGGCCCTCGGCCCATCGGCCGCCCCTCAGATGCCGTCGCCCTCCACCGCCGCGCTGCTGCTGTCGCCCGCGCCGCCCGCCGCCGGCTTGCCGCCGACCTCCTCGGGCTTCATGGCCGGGAAGAGCAGGACCTCCTTGATGTTGATGGAGTCGGTCAGCATCATGGCCATGCGGTCGATGCCCATGCCCCAGCCTGGTGACGTCACAGGGGAGGGGGGCAGTCACAGGCAGGGTTGACGTTGGGCGCGAGCACAAGCAGGGACTCCGGGTCTGGCCCATTTGAGTGGTGTGTGGGTGCGATCCTGAGCGTGCTTGAAAGCTGGGAGGGATACATTCGCTCCTGCCAGCTGCCAAGCAAGCAGACTCGACAACCAACAGCCCCCTGGCCAACACGATCATTCAATTGCACGGACCCCACCCCCCCCCCCGACACACATGTGCACACACACCTACACACGCACACGCGTGCGCGCGCGCGCGCGCGCACACACACACACACGCCGACTCTCTCTCTCTCTCTCTCTCTCTCTCTCTCTCTCTCTCTCTCTCTTTCTCTCTCCCTCTCTCTGTCTCTGTCTCTCTCTGCCTCTCTGTCTCACCCACACCCACACATGCACACACATACACTCACCGCCCGTGGGCGGCAGCCCGTACTCGAGCGCCGTGCAGAATGTCTCGTCGATGAACATGGCCTCGTCGTCGCCCGCGGCCTTGTTCTTGGCCTGGTCCTCAAACAGCTGCCGCTGCCTGATGGGGTCGTTCAGCTCGGTGTACGCATTGCACACCTGGCGCGGGGGGGGGGGGATGGTTGTTGACATGCGGTTTGAAAAAACGGGCTTGCAGCTATATGGGTTGAGGGGGGCCAGGGTGCATTGT
>NW_014008508.1:0-1163 GCF_000611645.1 Monoraphidium neglectum | reverse complement strand
GGGGGAGGGGGGGATTTGGGCGCTAACTCCGCACGTTGGGCCGTACGCTGTCATCGCTGGGGTTGACAATTGAAGGTTGTCAAATGTCTGGAGGGGTGCAACAGGGGCCGCGCCGCGTTGCAGATGCCCATGTCAATGCGCGGACGGAGGCCCCACATCGGTGACTCCCAGGGCCGGGGCGCAATGGTGGGTCGCGGCGCCTCGCCCATCACCCCGCCCGTCACCCTGCCCGTCACCCCGCCCGTCACCCCACCCCCACCCCCACACGCACCTCCCGCGTGTTGACGAACAGCTCGAAGCGCTCCGTCAGCCCGGGCAGGTTGCGGTGCCTGCGGGGCCGCGGCCGGGCGGCAGCACCCAAAAGGCAGGGGCGTCAGCCGCTCAAATTCCACACGCGGGCCTCGACGCCAGCCGACACGCGGCAGGCACGCCCCCACCCCACCACCATGCAACCCCGGCCCCCCGCCCGCGACCCGTCCGAGCCCCGCCCGTGAACGACGCGCTTCGGTTTGTCAGCGGCGCCCCCGCCCACCACTTTGCGAGCGGGCTCATGAGCTGCGGGTGGTCGCAGATGAAGGCCGGGTTGACGCACTGCACCTCCAAAAACTCCCCCACCAGCTTGTCCAGCAGCCGCCCCGTCGTCTGCGGCGGCGGGCACTGCACGCCGTGCTTCGCGCAGAGTTCTGCCAGGAAGACCCGCGCCTCCTCGGATTCCAGGGGCTGCGGCAGCTTCACGTTGAGGGCCTCCTCCAGGCCGGACACCATGCTGATGCGGCGCCTGCGGGGGGGATGGGCGGTGGGAGGGGCGGTTGGAAAGTGACGGTGTTGTGTTGGTTCGTCCACTGTATGCATCGCGTTGCCGCTCGGCCGCTGTCGAGGCCGAGGCGCACCAGGGCCGAAGCTGGGACCCTCAGGGGTTCAGAGCGCCGCCGGCGGGTGCGGCCGCCCCGCAAGCACCCGGGTGTCGCCCCCGCCCCCCGGAGAAAAAGCAGGGCAGCCCCGAAGCGCCGGCGATGGCGGCCCACCACGGGGGCGTGAAGTCGATCTCCACGGGGTCCTTGTCGTGGCCGTTGGCGTGGTACTGTATCTTGTAGCTGCCCTTCAGCTCCAGCACCATCGCGCTCACCATCTCCTCGGTCATGTCCTGGGGTAGGGTGCGGCAG
>NW_014008509.1:2978-3763 GCF_000611645.1 Monoraphidium neglectum | reverse complement strand
GCCGTGCTCCGCGCCCGCGCCCCGCGGGCGGGGCTCGGCGCCGCGCGGGGGCCGCGGCGGCGGGCGCGGGCGGGGGGGACGACGTCTGGGGTGCCCTCCGGCGGGGCGCCCTAAACGCGGACTTCGTTTTCGGCGCGGCGTGGCGGCAGCGGGCGGAGGGGCGGCCGTTGCCGGCGCGGCTGCCGTTGCCGCAATTCAGGTGGGGCCACGGTCATGCCGAATGCCGTCCGCTGCGGTCGACGGGCCACCCTCGAGTCTCACGGCCGCCGTTGAAGCCACGCCTTGGGATTTGTGGGTCGGCTGCCTCATGCATGCCCCAGCTTTTCGCCAAGCCCGAGCACCACCCAGTTTGCCAGCGGCAATTTCCTAGTCCAGTTCTTCTCCACCCTGCTGCTGCGGGCACTTTTCATCTGCCGGCGCGCCCTGCGACCGCCTCCGCCACCGCGTCCCCCCCGCTTTCACCGCCGCCGTAGGCTGCCCGACGGCCGCCTGCGCTGCGCCGACGCGGAGGCCGTGCCTCACAAGGGCTGCGACGCGCTCAACCCCTGGGCGGACGCCAGCTTCCCGCAGCTTCTGGGCAGCTTCACCCTGGAGATCGACCAGGCAGCCGCCAACCCGCTGCTGGAGAAGGTGCGATTTGTGGTGCTGATGCGCGTGTGTGCGTATGTGGGTATGTGTGTGTGTGCGTGTGTGTGCCTGTGTGTGTATGTGTATGTGTGTGTGTGTGCATGTGTGCGCGTGCATGTCACATCCGTGCGTGTATGGTGTGTGTGTGTGTGTGTGTG
>NW_014008509.1:0-2767 GCF_000611645.1 Monoraphidium neglectum | reverse complement strand
ATGTGTGTGTGTGCGCGCGCGCGAGCGCGTGCGTGCGTGCGCTTGTGCGCGTGCGTGCATGTGCATATGCAAGTGTGCACACACGCGCTAATGTGACGTATGTGTGAAACCGAGGGCGCTCTCACCTGGGCGCGCACGCGCTCCGCGAATCGTGCGGCTGTGGGTGGTTGCGCATCTCTTCGCGGCTGTCGCCTTCTCTGCTTTGGCGCGCCGGTCCCTTTCGTATGTCTGGCCCCTCGCTCGTCCCGCCGCACCATTTTTTTGTGTGTTTTGTTTTGTCGCTGCTCGCGCCCCCAACAGCGCCAGCCGTCGCCCGGCCGCCCCCCCCCGCGCCGCCCCGCACACCCGGGCCCGCCGCGCGCGCGCCGCCGAACGCACGCGCCGCACGCGCCCCCCGCAGGTGCTTTCGTCGGCCGGGGGCGGGCGGCTGGCGCCCGGCGCGCTGCACCTGGTTGTGGCAGACGGAGAGGCGCCCGAAGATCCTTGGGGGGACGGCGACCGGGAGCCCGACTGGAGGCTGTCGCTTGCTGTGGTGGAGGGAGAGGTGCGCCCCTCACGCGCCTCAACGGAGGGGCCCTGCTTTCGAGCACGCTTTGGGCGCGCTTGAGCGGTGCCCTCCGATCGCTGGACGCGAACATTGGTTCCGGAGAGAGACGCATGCCGCGGCCGCCGCCGCCGCCGCGCGGCGCGCGCAGCACGCGCAGCACGCGCAGCACGCACAGCACGCACGGCGCGCGCAGCACGCACGGCGCGCGCAGCACGCACGGCGCGCGCAGCACGCACGGCGCGCGCGGCGCGCAGAGCACGCCCTGCGCTCTGAGCGTCGCGAGCCGCCCTCGGGCCCCCTGCATACACGCGCGCGCAGGTCGGGTCGGGCTCTGGATCAGAGAGCTCTGGGGGCAGCCTCGATTCGCCGTCGGGCGCCAAAGCCGCCACCACCCAGGTGATTTGCTAGCCGCGCCAGCCGGGCGCGCGCGGCGCTTTCGGATGCGGCGGAGGTCGCTGAGAGGGCGGGCGGCGCGGCGCAGCGGTGCGCCGCGCCGCGTCCCTCGCCTGCAATGCGCCGCGGCCCTCGCTGCAGCTGCCGCACCCGGCTCCAGGCCCCCTGTCACGCACGCCCAATGCCGCGCGATCAGGGCCGCCAAGTCATGTATTCGGGGCCCGGGGCGCTGGTGTATGTGCGTCGCGTCGCGAGCACGGCGGAAAGCGGGTGGCAGGGCGCCGCTGCGGCGGCGCTGGCGCGGCTTCTCGAGCAGGGGTGGGTGGAGGCAGAGGCTGAGCTGGCGGGCGGCGGTTTGGCTAGCGGGCTGTGCTGCTCAGGTCGGTGGCGCTGTGCATGCTGTACGTGCGCTGCATGCCGTGCGTGCCGTGCATGCTGTGCATGCTGTGCATGCTGTGCGTGCTGCGTGCTTGCAGCTTGCCGCATGCTGCATCCTGTTGTCCTCGCGGCGTTCCACCTTCGCGCCTGTGTGCGTGCCGGCGCCGCTCCGCCGCGCGTGCGTGCGTGCGTGGGGCCGCGCAGGCGTTCGCAGGATTGTGTGCCTGCCAGGGACAAACATCGACAGCATCCAGCCGCCATCGGCTATTGAGCCGGCCCCTTCGAGCCCCGCGCCCTCCGCGCCAGCGACGCGCGGCGGCACCAACCACGCAACCTCCACCGCAAACAACTCGCGCGCTGCAGTGGGTTGTTCGGCCATGTTCGCGCCGTTCGAAGCCCGCGGCAGCGGCGGCGGCGGCAGCAGCAGCGGCGCAGACGGCGGCGGCGGCAGCGGGGCCAAGAGCCGCCAAGGCTCAGAGGAGCGGGGCTCAGGTCCGCAGGCGCAGGCCCCGACAGGGCGAGGCGGAGCGCGGGGGAAGGCGGCGGCGCGTCGGGGCCGCAAGCGGAGGGCCCCAGCCGCAGGCGGCGGCGGCGGCGGGCTGGCAGGGGCGAGTGCGGACGGGGACGGGGAGGGGGAACCTGCAAGGAAGCTGGCGCGTGTTGAGAAAGGCAAGCAGCCGGCGGGGCAGCAGGGCGGCGGGCTTGGGGCGCGAGGCGCCGGGAGGGTCCGCGGGGGCCGACGGGGAAGCGGGCGGGAAGCTGCGGCTGGTGGTGCGTGTGAGCGTGCTTCGGGAGGCGTTTCAGGACCTGGCGCCGGACTCGCCTTCGGAGGGGTTCAGGGGAACGGTGGACAGGTGAGGCGGGCTGGGCGGCAGGTGGGGGGAAGACAAAGGTGCAGGGAGGACAGCACGGAAGGCGAAGGGGCGGAGAGATCTTGGTTGGCGGCGGGAGGGGGGCTGCGGCAGGGGCGTCGGCCTGGCGCGTCGGCCTCGGGACCGGGTCCGAGGGGTCTTTGTGCGCAGTGCACCTTCGCTGCTACAGGCCGGGGGCAAAGCAGGCGGCGCTGCGCCCCGACAGCTTGCTGCCCTCTCTCCCCTCATCGAGCAAGCTGGACCGGTCCGAGCGCCCCACGGCCCAACTACACCCGTTTTGTCCCTGACCCCTCCGCCCGCCCCCGCCCGCAGCGCGCCGGGCAGCGGCAGGCGCGCCGGCGGCGCGGCGCGGCGGCCCCGCGTGTCTGGGGTCCACCAGGAGCTCGCCGCTGACGTGGCGACGCTGCTGCACGTAATGCTGGAGCGGGGCCGGGGGCTGGCGCTGGGGCCGGACTGCGACGGGGCGCTCAACTTTTGCCAGTGGGAGGACTTGGGTGGGCGGGGAGGGTTGGGGGATCGATTTTGTGTGTGTGTGTGTGTGTGTGTGTGTGTGTGTGTGTGTGTGCGTGCGCCCGTG
>NW_014008510.1:1346-4101 GCF_000611645.1 Monoraphidium neglectum | reverse complement strand
GCCTGCTGGAGACCGCCAAGGCGCAGCTGGAGGCCGCCGGGCAGAGCGGCTGACCTGGCGGACTGGACCGAAAGACCAGGCGTCACAAAGGCGGCCGTTTTCTCGGATAGAATGCGCGGCGACGACAGGATTCGACGGCGCGCCGCGCACGCTGTGGCAGAGGAAGGAAGTTGTGGGGCGTGGTTGCTATGGGCCCAAACCTTCAACCCTGGTAACAACGCGAGCCCTGAGCCCGAAATCTACTGTGCCGTATTGCAACGTGGGCAATCTCAATGTGAGGGGTGGGCAGCCTTGCAAATGGGGAGGCTGCCGTGGGGCGTCACCTGCCGTACTGGGCCAGGGCAAAGGTGCAGCAAGGCGCGAGGAGTGGATGGAAAAAAGCGGGCGTTCCACCTACGACGAAACTCTAGTTGAGGGCTGCTGGTGCAGAGCGAGTTTAGGGGCCCAGACGGCGACTGCCGCAGCTATGCCAGCGGCCGCAGCAACGCCGTTGTGCAGAACATAGTAGGGGCACGCATCAAGCCCAGGGACCGGCACCCGTTCATGCGCGCCGCCGCTCCACAAACACCGCCGCCACGCGGCCCGGCACGTCCACCACCCCGCGGACCACGTCCGCCTGGCAGCCGGCCAGCGCGTCGTCCTCCCCCGCCAGCTCAGCGAGCACAGGGTGCAGCTCCAGCCCGCGCACGCCCGCGGGGAACGGCAGCCGCGCCGCTGCCGGCCGCGCGTTGATCACCACCACGACAGACGCGAGCTCCGGGTCGTACGTGCCGTGATCTGGAGATCTGGCGCTGATCAGGCGCATGCAGATCACGCCGGGGATTTGGTCGGGGCCGGTGTTTTCAAACACGACCTGCTGCTTGATGTCTGAGGCGCGGGGCATCCTGAACAGGGGGGACGAGTAGCGCACCCTCAGGAGGGCCCGCACGTACGCGGCCGCCGCGGCGATGACGGCCGGCGGGGGCTTGTAGGCGGCCACCGCGGCGAGCAGGGGGCGCTTCAGCGGCCACGCGTGCTGGTTCTTGGACGCGGGCGGCAGGCCCTGCAGGGGTCGGGCGGTGGTGGAGGGGGGGCTCGCGTTGCCAGGGGTGCGGTCTCAGCTGGGGAAGGCAGGCGTGCACAAGGCTACGGCACAACAAGGGCCCCCTGCTGGGGCCGTGGCTGCGACGCAGCCGCGCATGCGGCCCTGCGCCGCGCGCACGTACCGCGTTCCCCGCGCCGGCCCGTGTCTCCGCCTCCCGTTCCCCGCTCCAATCCTGCAGGTGTGCAAAGCGCACTGCCCTCCATGCGCCTCCGCCTCCCCTCGCCACACCACCTTACCCCATCCACCGCACCACGCCACGTCGCCACACCACGCCGCGCCGCCACGCCGCATCACCAAGCCCTGGCACCCGCCCTCAACCGCTTGCAGCCCGCCCGCGCGACCCCGGAACCCTGCGAGCCCCCAACAAAACCCCCAGTCCCAGCCCTCACCACCCCGAAGTTGTTGCACTGCCCGGTCCAGTCTATGCGATTGAAGTGGTCCCCGCTGTTGTAGCTGTCCCGGTCCAGGGACTTTGACCGCAGCAGGTCGTCGCCCGCGTGAACAAAGGGGACGCCCTGGGACAGCAGCGGCAGCGCCAGGGCCAGGCGGCACATCAGCGCGCGCTCCTCCGCGCCGGCGCGCGCCGCGGCCTTGAGCATGACCTGGCGTCATGGTGGGGTGGTCGGTGGTTGGGGTGACGCAGGGTTGGTGGTGAAGTTCAGGTTGAGGGGCTAAGCAGGCCTTGGGGAGGGGAGGGGACGTTCGCATGTGTGCGGCCCGCAGAAAGCGTGGGTACGAGGCGCAGAGTTTTGAGTGCAGTCGAGCGGTGCGGGTGCCCGGTGCGACGCTGCGTGCAGCGACAGCCACGGGGGCCGACCAAGGTGCGCGGCACCGGCATTCTGGCAGGTCAGGCAGTCAGGCTGCGGCTCTCGCCCCTGCCTCGCCTGGTCAAAGACGGTCTCGTTGTCGTGGCAGCCTGCGGGATCGGGCGGACACGCGCAGCGCGGGCGCGGGGCGGGCCGCGTCTGTCTGCTGGCGGCGGCGACGGGCCAAGATCAAGCGGGCGAGATGCAGCAGCGGCTCCAGGCGCCGCGTCGACCGACTCGGGCGCCCCTCCCACAGCGGCGCCAAGCCGGCCCGGGGGAAGTGGATTCGCTGATCCGTTTCTGCCAACCCCGTTTTCTCACGTCACTTTCCTCCCACCGCCCCTGTCCTCCTCGGACCACTTGTTGATCGCCACCGACCAACGCGCCCGCCCCCCCCCCCGGCCGCAGCATCGCGTTGGGTTGGTCACCCCTGGACTCCCCATGCCCCTGGACTCCCCAGGGGGTCTGGCCCCGGCCCACCGTTGTACACTACGTTCTCGCAGGGGTCTGCGCCGTAAGCCAGGGGCTGCGTGGCGTGGTATGTGGCGCGGCGCCCCTGGACCGCGCGGCCGTCATCCAGCACCAACTCGTAGTCCCTGGTTAGGGGGGGGGGGCGCGGGGGACTGGTGTAGAAGAGGTGCATATCAGCCCCACACATGTAATTCTATGTGTGTTTGCACCTCGGCATGCGCGAATACATGTATCTTCAGGACAAGGACTCTTGAATCCGACTAGGAGCATGAGGGCATGATCAGGCAGGTCAATACTGCAGCAGGAAGGGACAGGCTGGGACGAGCAGGGGTCTGAAATCAGGCAGGGGAGGTGCGGCGCCCGGGGGCAAGGAGGGAGGGCTGCAGAGGCGGGG
>NW_014008510.1:0-797 GCF_000611645.1 Monoraphidium neglectum | reverse complement strand
GGGCAGTTGCGGACGGGCGCCCGCCCCGCCAGCCCATTTGGTCCGCACCTGAGGTTTCCAGCGAGCGCGGAGCGCACCCAGTCTGTGCGGTGCAGCAGATTGCGGAGCTGCTCCGCAGCGTCGCCCTTTTGAGGGGCGGGGCGGTTGCAGGGGGGGCGGCGCGGGTCGTCGCGCGCTGGTCAGAGGCGTTGTGTTCAGGGCAGCTGGGGATTCGCAATTGGAGGGTGGATTTGTTTGTTGGGAGACAAGCAGCCCTTGGCACCGACCGGCCCCAGCGCCCGGCGGCGCCTGTCTGAGCGGCGCCAGCAGCACAGAGGGTGCGGGACCAGCGGGGTGGAGGGTGCGGCGCTGTGGAGGCGGCGACAGCAGCGCAGCGGCGGAGTCAAGCGGGCAGAAGGGTGCGGTTAGTTGCCCACCTGGTGGGTGGCCCCGTTGGGCTCCAGGAATAGTCCAGTGACAAAGCCCTGGGTGTCGGGGGACTCGAAGGGGCTGCCGCCCATGGCGCCGTCGCGCATCCTGCACACCAACAGTCGGCGCGCAAGGGTCGCATTCGTTAGGATTTGATATTAGAAAAATTCAAAGATAGGGTGGAATGGGTGCAGCCTGCGTCTGGCCGTTGATCCGGAGTCAAACCCACATTGGTCCTGGCCGCCCGCCGCCATCCCGCGGGCTTTGTGTCGCCAGCAGAGTCATTGGTGCCGGCGGTGGGCCTCGGGCCCATGCTCCCCGCAGCGTCCTCTGGCCCCGCTTACACCCACCCCCCACACCTGGCGCCCAAGCAACCCTCCAGCCTGCCC
>NW_014008511.1:3163-3756 GCF_000611645.1 Monoraphidium neglectum | reverse complement strand
GGGTCGGGGGCTGCAGGGGGTTGTGGCAGGCGAGGTCGCGCTTGGAAGCAGCATCCAAGAACCGTCATCGCGTTGACCCATCAAGGAATAACATTATGCTAGACCTCAAAATCCACGTTTCCCCAACTGCCTACGCTTGCAACGCCGAGCCCAACCTCAACCGGCGCGCCCGCCCTGTCAAGACAGCCGCCCGTCCTGCAACGACCGCACTTCCCCACACCGCGCGCAGTCCCTCACCTCCGCCGCCGCCAGCGCCGCCGCCAGCCCCTCCGGCGCGACGCCCTCCGCGCCCTCCCCCGGCCGCCGCACCTCCAGCAGCCGTATCACTTTGTCGTGGCAGTTGGCGAGCAGGAAGCTGCCCTTGCGGTCCAGCGTCAGCGACAGCACCCGCGCCGCCGCGCCGACCTTGACCAGGTCAACCACGCGCCCAGACTGCGCGTCAAATACTGCGATCACGCCGCGCGGCTGCGCCGCAAACACGAGCCGTCCGTCCCGGCTGAGGACGGCCGCAGCCTGCTGCTGCTGCTGCTGCTGCGCGGCTGGCGGCCGTGAGGGGGCGCCCGCGGCGGGGGTGGAGACGGAGACTTCATAGG
>NW_014008511.1:0-2961 GCF_000611645.1 Monoraphidium neglectum | reverse complement strand
CTTCATAGGGGCGGCCTCCGGTACCACCCGTGAGCTCTATAAGGGGCAGGCTGCGGGTTGCACCGGAGGGAACGTCGATGAGGACGGGCGGGCCGGCCTCGAGGCAGGCGAGCGCGGTGTGGGGCTCTCGAGGGGAGAGGCAGGCCGACGCCACGGCGCCGCCGCCAAGGGACGTTTGAAAGAGCTGCGGCATAAGGAGGGCCCGGCGGCGCGAAGGGGCGAGCGTGAGGGGCGAGCAATCACAGGCATGGATAGCAGCATGGTCCGGCCAGTGCCGGGCGCCTCGCGCGTGGGCAGCCAGCTGATGCTTGCCCATGCATGGGCTGCGCAAGGTGGGCTGCCTTGTGCCTGCCCATGCCCTGAGTCAGGCGACCGCATGCACGCGCACCTTGGTGCCTGCCACGACGTCCCACAGCACCACCTTTCCCTCTGCATCGCCAGCCAACAGCCGCCGCCCGCTGCGCGACCACGCCACCGCAGTGACGCCAGCCCCGGAAGCTGCCGCCGCCGTGGCCGTTGCCCCCGCCGCCGCGCCGCCATCGGCGTCGCCGTGTTCCTTTTCGTAGGCGGCGGCGCCCGCCCATCCGAGCACTTTGGCGACCCCTCGGGTCTCAAAATCCCAGATCACCACGCGGCCATTCTCGGTCCCGGCTGCGGCGGGGAGCGGGGCGCGGCGCGCCAGCGTGGCGCAAACATGGAGGGGCTGCGCATGAGTGCATCACACCAACTTTGGGCTCTGCTGCCATGCCAACATTTCCTTAAAAGGGTGCACAGCTGCAGGCTGCATGGCCGGCAGGCAGAGGTGCCGGGGGTCTGCTGCAGGGGGGGAGCCCAACATCTACCTGCCAGCAGCGTGCCATGGCGGTTGAACGCCAGGCAGCACGCGGCGCCGTGCTGGGCCTGGTGCTCATCAAAGTAATCCTCTATCGCCTCTGGCAGCTCAAACGCCTGCTGATGGTGGAAGTGGTCTGCTCATGCAGGGGCAAGGAGGCGAGTTTTGGGGGTGCGGGGAGGGGAGGGGGTTGTGAGGGGGCACGGTGAAGGCAGAGGAGGGCAGTTGTGCTGGGTAGCGTGAGGGAGCCCAGTTGGAACTGCAGTGCCTCGTCGGGCACTGAAAAATGAGCGGCGGCCCGGCCGGCTGCGGCGCCAAAAAGCACGCATACCTTGCAGCCGCCGGTTCATCGTGGGCGACACCTCGCCTGACGCGGCCCCGCTGCAATGCTGCGCTGCGGCGCTCTGCGATCGTCGCCTCGACGCCGCAGGCTGTCCACTGGGCAGTTGAATGCAGCAATCAACTTAACTTGTACCGGGACGTGATGAGGCCTAGCGATGTGGCCAGGCGCGCCAGATCGTGATGCTTCAGCTTGATTGGCGCGGATTCGGCCCAGTTCGAACGCATGCCCTGCAAACACGAGACATACACAAGGTTTGAGATGGATCACAAGTACATTGTATCAAATGTGAATTCGCCGATTTGAAAGCATAGATCACCCCGCATGTGCAACTGAAGTGAACGGCTCTCGCTCTAAACAGCCCACAAATTTCAACAGTGACGCTCATTCAGCAGGTTTATCTCACAGCCCTTCTTTCCGTGAGAGTTGGCTTCCAGAGCGGGGGGTCCGTCCAGGTCGCGCCGCGCACTGCGGCGCGGCCAGCGATGCAGCAATATGCGCAGGCCGCCAAGGGCCTCATAGCCAACCTGTCCAAAGACATCAAGGAGCTCAACTTGCGGCTTCCAGACGTACTGACCGCCGCAGGCCAGCCCTCCTCGTCCGGCGCCCCGCTGCAGCGCACCGCCTCTGGCGCCTCTGGCGCCTCTGGCGCCAGCAGCAACCCCAGGCAGCCCGCCGCCCGCGGCGGCGCGGCGGCGACGGACGAGCGCGTCTCGCGGTTCAAGGCGGAGCTGCTGGCCAGCCGCATCGACCTGCCGCGGCTGCGGGCGCTGGCGTTTGGTGGCATCCCCGACCGAGACGGGCTCCGCGCCATCACTTGGAAGGTCCGCGCTCGCCCGCCCCCGCCGCCCCCTCCGCCATGCACGCGGCGGCAGCATGCGGACGCTCTCAACGCAACACGTGGCAGCAAGGGCTGCGCCTCTCACGCACCTGTGCAATGCTCCGAGTGTTCGTACCCCGCGGCCTCAGTGCCGCGTCGCAAGCGAGAGCGCGGCTCCCCGTGCGGGCGGCTTCCCCGCAGGTGCTGCTCGGCTACCTGCCGCCGGACCCCTCGGGCTGGGACGAGCTGCTGGCGCGCAAGCGGACGCAGTACCTGCTGTTCTGCGAGGTGCGTTTTGACATGGGCGCCGGCAGCGGTGGCGGTGGTGGCGGTGGTGGCGGTGGTGACAGTGGTTGTGGTGATGTTGGCAGTGGTTGGGGCGATGATGGCGGTGATGGCGGTGATATGATGGGGGGGGAGATGTGGCAGGGGTGGCCGTGGCGGTGCGATGGTGGTGTGGTTGTTGTGTAGAAAGGTGGTCACCACCGTCAGTGGTGACCACCACTGACGGTGGTGGTCGGGTATTGGATGCGGAGGGCAGGCGGCTGGGCAGAGGAGCGGTCTGCCAGCGGCATGATTGAGCGGCGCGGCAAGGGCAAGCAGGCGGACTCGGATGCGCACAGGCAGCCCGGCGTTTGCCGGCTTCATCACCTGCTGCGCGGGCCTGCGGCTCTCATGGGTGATCCTCGGAAACGGCACCGGTTTGCATGAAATGCGCGGTTCGTGTGCCTCCCAACAAACAGGAGTTGATAATCGACCCGAAGAAGAAAGCGGCCGAGATCGAGGCGGGCGGCGGCAACCCGCTCAACGTCCCCCTGCGGCGAGCGCATGGCAGCGGCGCCGGCGGCGCCAGCGGCGGCTCCGGCAGCAGCACAGGCGAAGGGCTGTCTGATCCGGCCAGCAGCGGCAGCGGCACCGGCGGTGGCGACGGCGTAGGGGCGGGGGCCGAGGGCTCGGTCGACCCGCTGT
>NW_014008512.1:3401-4012 GCF_000611645.1 Monoraphidium neglectum | reverse complement strand
CGCGGCAGGTGGTGCTTCTGAGGCGGGGCGGCGCGCTGAGCGTGCTGGACCTTGATATGGGTTCGGAGCTGCTGCTTTCAGAAGAGGTGAGCCAGGTTTTGGGGGCGCGAGAGTGGGTGCAAGCGGGTCTTGGTGGCTGGAATGGTGACGTGACTGATCCAAGACGGACAGGAGAGCGGCACGGGGTGCATGCAGGAGGGGGCCAGTGTGAGCTGGGAGGGCGTGGGGGAAACGAGGATGGTGAGCCTCAAGGCGGAGGGCGGCGGGCGGCCGGAGGTGGGCTGCGTGGCCGTTGCAACAGATTCGATGCTCCGCAGGGGGTCTCGGCCGCAGGGTGCGGCGGTGTTTTGCCTGGCTGCCGCGCTGGCGGCTTAGAGCTCGGGCTCTCTGCTGCACGGCTTGAGGTATCCATTCGCCCCAGCACACACGCAAGTGTTGGTGTGAGCTCGCACTGATGCATCGCTGATCGAGCTACCATCGCCATCCGCAGATCGAGTGCTTCTGGCTCAGCAGCCGCCTGCCGCTGGGCACCCCCGGCGGCAGCCGGGCGGGCAGCACCCTCCACAGCCGCTCCGGCAGCGTCGCGCCGCCCGCCGCCGCGACACACGCGC
>NW_014008512.1:0-2946 GCF_000611645.1 Monoraphidium neglectum | reverse complement strand
CGCGCCGCCCGCCGCCGCGACACACGCGCGCGGGCCGCTCGCCGCGGCGGGGTCGGCGGCGGCGGCGGGCGGGGCGCTGGCGCTGCGGGAGGCGATCGGGGCGCTGGAGCAGGCGCGGTCGCGGGCGCTGTCCGGCCAGCCGGGTGACGGCGGCGGGGGCGGCGGCGACGACGGGGCCGGTGGCGGGGCTGGCCGCACACACAGCTTTGAAGGGGCGAGGGCCCGGCAAGGTGCGGGGCGGGCTTGCGACTCTGGCGCGTCCCCTGGTCTGACACCCCTCTCTCCTGCACCCTGCCTGACCGCCGCCTGACCGCCTGCCGCCCGTTCGCCGCATGCGGAGCGCGTCCAAAACCGCCTCGACGCGCCGCCCATCGCGCCCCGCGCCTGCGCGGGGAGCTGACCCCCCTTCCCCAAGCGTGCGTTGCGCCTGCCTCGCTCGCACGAAGAAACCCGCATCAATCGCACCAGCTCCGGAGCTGACCGACGGTCTGGCGGCCCGCCCGCCCTCAATGCCCCCGATCCTAATTTCCTGCAGACCCGGCAGTCGTGGAGCTGCCCTGGTGGTGCTATGGCGCCTCTGGCATGCAGCTCTGGTTCCCCTCCCTCCTGCCGCAGCCGGCGCGCCCGCCGTCGCCCTCGCACGCGGGCGGCATGCGGCGGCTGTCCCTGTCCGCGCCCCGCGCCCCGGACGGCGCCGACGGCGGCGCGACGGGCGCGCCTGACAGGCAGGGCAGCGGCGCGGCGGCGGCGGCGGCGGCGGCGGCGGGGTCGCAGTCGCTGGCGGCGGCCGCGGCGGCGGTGGCGGCGGCCAACAGCGGTGGGACAGACATAGAGCTCGAGTTTGACCAGGAGGTGATGATGCGCGCATGACATCATGTCTGTGTGTTGTTCATGAGTGTTTCTCGTTCCAGCAGCCGGGAGAAGTGCAGTGTTGCGGCGAACCTCCCACACGACCGCGTATTGGCCCCCACGCCTGAGCGGTCACCAGAAACGGCCCTGCATCCGGCTGGCAACCGCCCGGCGGTGCCGCAAGACTTCCCCATTCTGTCCTAGGAGCGCCTGCGCCTCTCCGCGCCCTGACCGCGGCGGATTTGCCGGCTAACCGACGCCCAACCGACGCCCAACCGACGCCCAACCGCCGCCCAACCGCCGCCCGACCGCCAGGTGTACCCCATCGGCATCTCCCTCGCCGACGCGTCCATCGTGGGCGTCACGCAGCGGCTGATGCGCGTGCCCCTGGGCGCGGGAGACCCCGCACACGTGGGTCCCTAAACCCTGATTATTCGACCCTCCTGGACCTTGGGGTCGCGCCAGGGCGCGCCTTGGCTGCTTTGGGGGTTTTGTATAGGGCCCCGCCTCGCGTGCTCGAGGGGCCCGGAGGAGGGGTCCAGGGGCGCCCGCGCCGGGGCCCGCCCCGCATTTCTGACGGCACCGCCCTCGAGGCGCGAACCATCGACGGCCGCCAGCCGACCGCGGCGGCCGCAGCGACCCACTCGGTCCCCCCGGCCCTCGCGGCGCGCCCGGCGCCTCACCCCTGTCCCGCCTTCACCCAGCCCCTCAAGGATCACGACGCTGCCCGCGTCGCCCATTCCAAACCAGCCCATCACTCCCTTGCCCCCCACCCCACCCCACCCCCAGGGCGAGCCCCCGCTGGCCATGCCGTCTTTCCACCCCGCCCCCGAGTCCCAGCCCGTGCTGCCGGCCCTGCTGCGGCGGCTGCTGCTCAAGGGCGCGCAGGCGGAGGCGCTCGCGCTGGCCAAGCGCCACGAGGCCGGGCCCCACTTCGCCAGGTGCGTTTGCAGGCTAATGGGTCTGTTATCTGGCCCTTTGGGTGGATGACCTGCCCATGAGGGTGCATGATTTGCCCCTTGGAGTGTATGCTCTGCCCCTCAAACCTGGCCTGGGGGCCGTGTCTGGGGAGGGAACTGTGAATAACCGTACCCTCATCTGTTCAACCACCCCCGCCCCCCCCAAAGGTCCCTGGAGTGGCTTCTGTTCACAACGCTGGACATGGAGGGCACGGGCAAGCGGCGCGACCTGGCACCGCGGCCGGGGACACTGGGGCAGCTCAAACAGGTGTGAAGCTGACCGCGTACACGCGCGTGGCTTTGTGTGTGTGTGTGTGTGTGTGTCTGCATGCGCGTGCGCGCGCGCGCGCGTGTGTGTGTGTGTGTGTGTGTGTGTGTATGTGTCATGGGACAGGCCCATGCTCAGGGGCAGCATCCAATGAGGGGATGTCGTGTGTTGACTGTTCAAGGTAGTTCGTATGGACTGGGGTGCTGAAAAGGTCAGTGGGGGCCGCGGATCCTGGCGTTGGCTGCCCCTGCCAACCGGGTCCATGCAGGAAGGCCGTGAGAGGGGTGGCGGGGCGGCGGATGGGCGGTGACGCGCGGCCGGCAATGCGGCAGCCTGAGCCGGGCCGCGCGGGACTCAAGGCTGCCCCTCGGAAAGTGCAGGGCAGGCGTCGCTTGGGACGCTTGTGTAGCCGCAGGGCGCAGGGGCAGCACGCCAGGGGGCGCGGCCCTGAGGGTGCGCCCCGCACCAAAGCTCCCCCGGACGCCGCGCCGCGCCAGGTCGCCTCCGCCGCACCCACCCCTCCCCGGACGCGCCGCAGGCGTGGCCCGGCCACGCGAGCGGGGCCGCGCCGCAGCCGGTGCAGATCAGCCGCCTGCTGGGCGCGGCCGCGGACATGGTGCTGGCGTTCCCGCCCCGCTCATATGACGTCATCGTTTCCGTCGCCAGGAAGGTGCGCCCGAGGTGGTTGTTGGTTGCGAGGGCCTCTGCGGGGCGTCCGACGGGGTGGGGGGAACGGGGGCAGGCGGGGTGTGCGGGTCTGGCGATGGGTTTGGTTGAGGGGCCGGTGATGGATGGGACCGAGGAGGCAGCGCGCGGGCAGCCGGCTGGGATGCACAGTGTCACACCGTCATGCCACGCACGGTGCAGCGG
>NW_014008513.1:0-3558 GCF_000611645.1 Monoraphidium neglectum | reverse complement strand
GCGCTGGGTGGGTGGGGGAAGCGTTGGGTAGGTGTGAGCAAAGTGGAGTCCAGTGTCACGAGTGCTTACCCAAGACCCTTGACTGCACTGCCCTTGCCGGCGCCAACCCACCACGGCCCCCCGCCGCGCCCGACCCCAGGGACATCGCGCAGGGCATCCTGGAGCGCAGCGGCATCCCGGCGGGCAGCGGCTACCAGCTGGGCGTCAGCAAGGTGTTCCTGAGGGCCGGGCACGTGGCTGTGCTGGACAAGCAGCGCGCGGGTGAGTGCCCCCAGTCCCCGGGGGGACTGGGGGCAAGGGGAGGCGTCTCGCTTCAGGCGGCGGTGGTGAATGTGTTGCGGGGGCGGCAGCAGCTTGCGTGCGGCAAGGAGCAGTTTGACGAGGCCTCTTACGAGACATTCACCCCTTGTGGCCCGCACTCAACATCTCGGTGCTGCTTACCCCATTATCACACACACACACACTCACACACACACACACACACACAGACTGCATGGGGCGCGCTGCTACCGTCATCCAGCGCTTCGCCCGCGGCTACCTGGCGCGCGTCCACTTCCGCGGCTCGGTCGCCGCCGTCGTCACGCTGCAGGCCGGCGCCCGCGGCCTGCTCGCACGCAGCCGCTTCTGCCACCTGTGGCGCGAGCGCGCGGCGCTGGTGGTGCAGACGGCGTGGCGGCGCCACAAGCTGCGTGAGGAGTACAAGCACGCGCACACCCTGGTGGTCGCGGTGCAGGCGCTCTGGCGCGGGCGGCAGGTGCGGCGGCGCGCTCACCTTGATGCCTGAACCCAGGGAATGGGCCGCACCCATGCGTGCTTTATGCTGATGCTTGTGTGTGCGATGCTTGTGTGTGCAATCAATCACACCCAGTCGCCGCGTGCGCAACCGCCCATCTACCCCCACGCCACGCACCCCCTTTCACTGCCCCTCCGCAGGCGCGGACGCAGTACGACCTCATGCGGCGCGAGCGCGCGGCCATGGTCATGCAGTCCAACTGGCGGCGCTGGGTGGCGGCCTCCGGCTTCACGCAGCAGCGCGAGGCGGCCACCACGCTGCAGAACGCCTGGAGGTGCGCACGTGCCTCGTGCTCGCGCGGCCTGGCTGCGGCTTTGCTCACGGCACTGCCAGGCGCTTTGCCCGCACCCCATTTGCCTTCTCCCGTACGATGACTGGCGGGCCAACTCTGTCTGCTCTCCTGCGCTGCGACACTTGTGCGGCCTGTCAAGGACCGCTGGACGGCTGTCCCGTTGAGCAGCGCCCTCTCCCCCTCTCCTACCCCCTCCCTCCAGGGTCAAGGTGGCGCGCTCCGCCCTGCGCGCGCTCAAGACCGAGGCGCGCGAGGCCGGGAAGCTGCTGGAGGACAAGAAGGCACTGGAGGGCAAGGTGGGGGCCTGAACGCCTGAGCCGGCTGCTGTGTTGTGATCACTTTGACAACGCTTTGACCGGGCTTCAACCATGCTTTGGTCGGGCCTTAACCCTGCATTGATTGGGCTTGAGCCGTGCTTTGACCAAGGTTTCCTTGCGGTCTTCCATAGCGAGTCCAGCTGTGGTGTGTGCTGGCACCTGCTGGTGTGCTTTGTCGCAATCTGCGACCCGACCCCGTTTCTGCACCTGCTTGACCAGCCCCCAACATATCCCACCCGACCCCAACCGCACGCTCCACAGCTCAAGGAGATGGAGGGCACGCTGGAGCTGGTGCAGGGGCAGCGCAACGAGCTGCGGCAGGAGGTCAAGGACGCCAAGGCGGCGCTGGCGGAGGCGGAGCGGCGGATGGCGGTGAGCGGCCCAGGCGCACACCAGTGTCATGCGTTTTTGAGAGGGGGCTGACTAACACGTTGTGTGGCGGGAGCGGCAGAGCCCAAGGCTTTGCAGTGGTTGCCGTCTGGCAGCAGCCCCATGAGGCAGGGCAGAGCGCGGGGGCATGCTCAATTTTGCTGCTGCGCGTCCTCATATTGGCCAAGGCCTACAGAGGTGCGTGTTTTAGTAGAGCGGCAGCCGGCGCCCCTGCTCCCTGCATTGGCCCACGCTTCCCGCGCCCCGCCGCCGGCTCCCGGCCCCGCGGTTATCCTTCCAAACAATTGCTAGGACCTCGCCGCCGAGCGCGCTGCCGCGGTGTCCGCTGCGGGCGCGGCGGCCGCCGCGGAGCTGGCCGCCCTGCGCGGCGCCAACGCGGACGCAGAGGCCAAGGTGGGCCGCGCACCTCGACCTGGCTGCTGACAGTGCCCTGCCGCGCCGCTTTCAAAGCCAACGAACGCTGCGCACACCACCCGATGTACAAAATAGCTCGCCCCGCGCTCTTGATTTCGCGGCGCTTGAGCACGTCTACTGGTGTACCGTTGACCTGCTTAGTTATGTCCGTCGCGACTTGCGACCGTGCGCTGGAATGGAAGACTAAACGGCCGCCCCTCTGCCCTGCAGACCGCGGCCCTGCTGTCTGAGCTGGAGGGCGCACGGGACAAGCTCAGCGCAGAGAAGGGCGAGCTGGCTAAGAAGCTCGGGGTGGCGCAGGTGGGGCGATCGTGTGCGTGCGCGGCGTGGCTGCAGGCAGGCGCCCGTGGGATGCGCCCGTGTGTCTTGGAGGGACGAGCCGTGCAGAGGGAGCGTCTGCGCACGCGCTGCTGCGACTGCAGGCGCAGCTTGCAGGACCCTTCCGGTGGTTATGCTTGGCCGCCAAAGTTGAAGCGGTGTACCGCAGCGTGCGCGACTCTTTTGTCATCCCGCCACACAAAAAGTTGTCTGCGCGTCGGTTGGTTGCAGATGTACGACTGCCTCATTCTGACCACCCAACCCCAACCAACCCCAACCAACCCCAACCAACCCCAACCAACCCCAACCAACCCCAACCAACCCCAACCAACCCCAACCCCCCAGGACTACATCCAGCGCCTCATGGTGGAGAAGGCTGACCTGGACAAGAGGTTCAACGGTGGGGGGGAACAGCAGCGATAGGGGCAATCCAGGGGCTCATGTTGGACCAGGGTGCTGGTGTTGGCGGTCGCGCCGCTTCTCAGCACCTGCTGGGCACCCTGCCGTTGAAGGTGGTCTGTTGTTGGGGCATATGGTCGCCCGCACAATGTTCACAGTGTTGAACGCATGAGCCGTGATCGTCGTGCCAACCAGAGTGACTCAAAACTTACACGCCCACGCACATGCCCACACCCATTGCACCCCTCGCCCACCCCCCTGAACCCCCCCCCCATCTTATCACCCAGGCATGAAGGACGAGCTCATCACGCGGCTGCAGAACGCCTGCGCCCAGCGCGACGAGGCGCGCGCGCAGGTGCGGCTGCTCACCCCACACCCGCAACTTAGCCTGCGTGCCTGGATCCCCAGCCCACCGTTGCGCTGTGGCCTGGATGCGACCGCTCCCTCTCTGTCAATAGATGTTTTAGATGTTGCACTGGGCTGATGGAAATGCGATTCTGAAACGCTGTCCTGATTTGTACCCAGGTAATGGAGCTGGAGGCGCGCCTGCAGAAGGCGGCCGGCGACCTGCAGCAGCAGCAGGACGAGGCGCGCCGCGCCGTCGCCGCAGCCGTCGCGGCCGCCGGCGCCGCAGC
>NW_014008514.1:3232-3926 GCF_000611645.1 Monoraphidium neglectum | reverse complement strand
CCCCCACCCCTTGCGATGTGCGTTGCTTTACAGTGCAGACAGGGGCCGGCAGCCCCTGATCGAAGCCAGGCCAGGCTCCCACCACTCCACTTTTGCCCCCCCCCCTACATCCACACGCAAGCATTGTATCACTGCCCTGCGGACGAAGCGATACCTGATTCAAAACCCGCGAGCACGGCGGGGATCGAACCGCAGGTGTCGTTCCTGCAGCTGGACATCAGCGACGAGGAGAGCATAGGGGAGGTGCTGGCGCACATCGACATGGCCACGCAGTTTGGGGAGGACGCGGAGGTCAAGATACGAGAATACGACGCGCCGGAGGACGGGGAGTAACGGCGACTGTGCTGCTGAGGATATGACGCGCCGGACGATGGGGAGCGGCGACCGCTGCAATGCATGCTGCCTGTTGAGCGTGTGGACCCGCGGAGGAGGGGCTGCAGCGTCCTGTGCGCTGCCAAGGGTTGTGAGCGGCGGTCGGCGGGCGGGTCGTGTCTGCTGTAATGTGCTCCGAGGATAGCAGAAGGGAAGCTGCTGGGCTCTTGTACGTGCAGAGGACGCGGAGGTCAAGATTAGAGAATACGAACAGGCAGAGGACGGGGAGTAGCGGCCACGATGGTCGCCGCCTCAGGTTTGGAAGGGGCGCAGTGTTTGGAGCGGCGGGCGGCGGGGAGCAGCCGCCACAGCGATGTGGTGC
>NW_014008514.1:0-2864 GCF_000611645.1 Monoraphidium neglectum | reverse complement strand
TTTGGAGGGGGCGCAGTGTTTGGAGCGGCGGGCGGCGGGGAGCAGCCGCCACAGCGATGTGGTGCCACGCTTTCGAATCGGCCGACGACAAGGAGTGGCGGCTGCCGCAACGTGCCGATGAGAGCATGAAACAGCGGGGGGCGGGTACTAGCTGTTGAGAGCTTGTAACCGCCGTGCTTGTAACCGCAGGGGATGCGGGAACCGTTGAGTTCCCCATGTTTCACTTGTTCTCCAGGCGGGCACGGCGCCAGCAGGCTCGCCACTCTCAAAGCTCAAAGTGTTAGCGCTGCAATCACAGGACAGGCTGGCGCTGGAGGGGAGCCTGCATCCTGGATAGGCGGGCACCTGCCCAGAGCGGTTCATTTGCTGAGACTGAGACTCCAAAGGGACCTGGAAAGCCTGCATTGCCAGCCCCACACCAGTTTACAGCCGCAGGCGTCGCAAACGGCCAGACGCCCCGCCTGCTCGGCGGGGCGCAGGCGCTTCGACGCGAAAAAGTGAGATACAAACTGCTGCTGCACCGCCACCGCCGCCGCCGCCGTCGCCGATGCTGCTGCCGCGGTGGCGGCGGCTGCTGCTGCTACTTAGGCGCGTGGTGCCGCGCTGTCTCGCCAAAACCGAGTCACTGCCAGTCCTGCGCGCGCCACCGGCGCCAGGGGCGCGAGCGAGGATCGGTGGGCGGCGCGTGCGCCGCCCCAACTCAGGGCAAGCTTTGGCCCCAAAACAGGCAGCCCCCAGAGGCTGGGCCGGGCCGGGCCCCTGGGCCTCGGCTGCCACCCCGCCCGAAAAAAGGGAGGCCCTAAATGGACGGCCCTAGGGGGCATCAGTCCTGGCCTACCCCGCCCCACCACAAAGCTGCAGCCAGTGTACAAGAAAGTTTGCGCAGCCCCCGCAGCGGCACAAAAAACGAGGCAGGGCAGCGCGAAAAAAAAAGAGCTCCGGCCCGCAGCCCCGCGCCGCGGCGGGCCGCACTGTCGGCCCGCCTCCGCCGCCCGCCGCCCCCCACCCTCCGCGGCCGCACGCGCGGCACCGCAAAGCGAGGGGCCCTCCGGGTTCCACAGGCGCGGCTGCATCCAAAACTCAGGCGCCGTTTGCGTCCCCGCCAACGTCCATCGCGGCCGCGGCCGCGCGCGCCTCCTCCAGCTTTGTCGCATAGGCAGACACCACCTCCACCTGTGGGGTATGACGTCACCATCGTGGCGTCACCCGCCGGACGGGTTACGGATGACGAGTGACGATCGGGCAAGGTTCAGCGGGTGAGTGGGGCGGAGTCTTGGGGCTGGGGCATTTTTGCAATCAGCGGAGGCTGGGAGCGGCAACAAATCTCGGGGCGGACGTCGCCATCACCCCGCACGCTCCCAGCAGCCCCGGGGGTGAAATTGCAACCGCGACGCTTGCCGCACGGGGCCCAGGGCCCAGGGCCCCGCGGCGCGGATCCATTGTTTCACGGCGGGAAATTTTTCGAGCGCGTGAAGTTCCCACCTTGCCGTCCCTGATGAACCAGGTCTCGTGGCAGCAGGTGGATGTGAACTCGCTGTTGTGGCTGATCAGGACCACGCCGCCGTCAAACTCGCGGATGGCCGTGGCCAGGGCGCCCAGGGAGTCCCTGGGGGAGGAGACCAAGCAGTGCTTTCTTGGTGTGAGAAACATGATTTGTTCGCAAACGCGCTAACGCGGAGTCTTGCCAGGGCTGGGGGTCCCCTGGGTTGAGGACAGCAGAGGCGGAGCCTGGATGCTGGCAGGGCTGATGACGGTTGCTTCAGAAGAGCGAAGCACGGGGGGCGACAATCGGAAAAAAACGGTGTGTGAATGCAAGAGCGGATCAGATGCGAGCAGAGTGGATCAGATCAGGTCAGATCAGATCAGATGGGGTCAGATCTCACCTGTCGAGGTAGTTGGTGGGCTCGTCCATGATGAGGAGGTGGGGGCTGTTCCACATCGCCGCTGCCAGCACCAGCTTCACTTTTTGGCCACCTGGGGGTGGGGTTGAGTAAGATTAGTCACGCGACAAACAGGATTAGTAAGGTGCAAACAACAGCACAGCGTTGGACACTGTTTGCCACAGGCTTGGTTGGAGGCTGGGTGTTTGGCAGCGCAATCCAGGGGATAGGGCCTTGATGGGCTTGTGTGATGGGGGGCAGCGCGGCCGGCATGAGACGACAGGATGAGGCCGCTTCCAGGCGTGCAGGCAACATGTGACATCAGCAAAAAGCACATGACAAAGGGCGAGACGACGTCGGCCGCGGGTACGGGCGGGGCCCCTGCCACCGGCCCTGGCGGCACGGGCACCCCGGGGTGGCCCAGCGACGGCCGTCGTGTGTGCGGTGTGTGCGGTGTGCGCGTTGATGGGCCCCACCGGACAGGCCGCGGATGTTGGAGTGGCACGAGAACTCGGACTCCAGTCCAAAGTCCGCCAGGAACTTCTCGACGTTGGTCCTGGGGTGAGAAGATCGGAGTGGGAAGGTCGGGGCGACAAGGTTGGGTTTCATATCGGTCAAGAAACCCGGCCCGCACAGGCCTTTGCAGACACATGTGAGCTTGGGCAGAGCGGGACGAGGCGGCGGGGCAACGGGAGAGGGGGGGGGGGAACGGCGCCAAGCATATCAATAAAAGCACGCCTGCGGACACTGGCAACGTCAACACACTCAGCGTACACAGCTGCCGGCACGCCTCTTCTCGTCAACCGCACTCCTCTCATCAAGCCTGGAGGCAAATCCCCGCACTCTCCACTTTTGAGACGGGACAAGCACCCAAAGAACGCAAACAATTCACAAAGGAACACAACGCGCACCTGTTGAGCGGCCTGCTGTCGCTGCCGATCGCCGCGGCGGCCTTCTTCTGGTCAAACTCGTTGACCTTCAGGG
>NW_014008515.1:938-3954 GCF_000611645.1 Monoraphidium neglectum | reverse complement strand
GGATACAGCAGAAGCACGCGCCCCCGCCCTCCCTCGCGGGCGCGCTCGCGGCCCGCGGCCCGCGGCCCGCGGCCGCGCCGCACCATGGGCGCCGGCATGCCGCCCCAGGTGAAGGTCTCATGGAGCGCCGCGATCGCGGCCTCCGCCTCGCGGGCTGTCGCCATTTTGACCAGGCCGCACCCCTTGCTGCTCGGCCCCGCGCCCGCCGCCGCCACGGTCGCGGCGCCGGGCGCGGCCTGGCCGGCGCGGAAGCATTTGACGGCCTCGACGCGGCCGAAAGCGGCGAAGAGTGACCTTATGTCATTCTCCGTCGCACTGTGCGGGGCGCGCGCGAAGAACAGCTGCGGCGGGGGTGGGTCACACGGCGGCGGCGGCAACATGAGGGTCGTGTCCAGCACTAGGGATGACGACGGCGAAGAACGGCCGACCCCGGGGCCTCCCCCGCAAGGCAAGCGCATCGTTCAAGAGTCAGCGGCGCGGGGGCGCAGTCCGCAGCAGGCCGCCCCGTGCACGCGGCCCGCGGGGCGCCCCACCGTTCGGTTCTCAGTGTAAGCAACGGCGTCCTCCCCGCCCATCTCGTGCAACGGCTGCGGACGCCGCCCCACAGCCTCACTAATGGCCGTGTTTTCCAGGTTCGATCGCTCAACGAAGCTCTTATCCGCGTTAACACGGCACTGGACTTAGCGGGACTGGCGCGTGCAGGCTGGAGGGCAAGGGGCCCTAGCGGTGCAATCAGACCTATCTATATGAACTAATATCACAGACGTGGGGCAAGCAGGGCGGCCTTCAGTAGTGCCTCGACGGTGGCATGTAGCTTTGCGCACCAGCTGGTGAAAACCTTCGCGCCGCACAAAAACAGTTCTGTCCAATAGCTAAACATGAAAGCCAGCCGATGGGCGAGACTCATGGTGGGGGCGTGACTCCTGATTGGGGCGTCGCAAGCGGCATGTCGATGACCCCCATCCCGTGACTAAGGGGATGCTCCCCTGTTTTCCCCCGTCTCCTGGCGGTGTAGACAAGCTAAACCAGCCAGAAAAGTTTAAATGGAATCTATGAAGCGTGTTATATGCCTGTCATCATGCTGTATCGTGTGTTTCAGCCGGGCACCACTGCATTTCAAACAGCCTTCGAACTTCGCAGGAGCCGTGACGCATTGCGGCGCTTCGGGCGGGATGGAGTGGAGGGGGAAAATGGACCAAGGGTGAGCATCGAAATTTTCTCAGATGCGATGTTCAAATCGCCGAAAGCACTCGGGAAGCAAGCAGCAGATGGGATTGAACCTGCTCAGTGGCACTACTCGATTACGGCACCCCACTCTGCAGTGCCGCACCCCAACCACCAGCCCTCAATCGCGTGCGTGCATGAAAAGGGGCCCGATTGCTAAATCTCCAGCTTTTCAGGCTACCAGGGGCGGTGGACGAGACGGTGACGCAACCCAGCGCAATCCGTAGGGCCAATGAAAGGGGGATGCGGTCCTGTGTGAGGCGCACTACTACGCGCATGCCGGCGTAGGCCAGACCGCGGCAGCATCCCCACTTCCTCACATGTCGTGCATAACGTCCCCTTCAACTCCATCACTCCATGGCCGCGTGTACAACAAAGTCGACAGCAAGTTTTCACCCGCCCCGGCCGGGCCTCTGAAGCAGCGCGTGCGCGCACAGTGGGGGCCCGGGCCAGGGTCGGAGCCTCTCACGGGGTTTGCGGCTGTTGTTGCGTGATGGGTGGACAGACGGGCACATCAAGGTGGTCCTGCAAGGCTGCGCTGCCAGTAATGGTCATTGACAACAGCATTGTGAAGATGCTGTTGTGCACATCGACAGGCGGCTCTGCTATCTCCCCTCGCTTGCCTCCACTCCTCCTTGTTCTTCTGTGCTCGAGGAATTCCATCCAGGGCCACGAGAGTCCCAGTCAACATGTATATTGTTTAGAAAGCCCAATCCCATGAGCCTGGATGGCTCCAGCACCAGGCGGCCTCGGCACGCTGCAGCAATCCTATTCTATTTACATTCATCAGCTACTCAAGCCTGGTACAGAGAGGCAGTGCACACGCAAGCCCACCCGACCGCTGTCGACAAAAACAATGCCCCGGTTGCGCTGGATAGCCGCAGGCGGCCCCACGCGCCACACGGCGGGCCAAGGTGTGAGGTGGCAGGTCAAAAGGTCCTTGTGCATCTGCTGTTGGGCCCGCGCCGCTTGACGCCCTGTCTGTGCACCCCGCCCCGCCAGCGGTTGGTCGCCGGCTGCTTCTGCGTCGTGCTTGATTGAGGTGCTGCGGCCACCGGAAGGCTTGCTGAGGCGCAGGGGTGCTGGGGCGCATGCACGACCGCTGGTCTGGGCGCATCCAAATCGGGCGATAACGGGTTGGCGGCGGTCGCGCTCAAAGAAGCCATTGCTGGGGATGGTGTTGGGACGCGCGCAGGCGACGGCTGTGGCCCCACCGCGTCCAAGATGTTGCTGGCGGTGTTGATTTGTGTGTTCACCTCCGGCCCCACTGCAGTAACGTGTAGCTTCCAGCATCTCGTAATGGCTGTCTGTTGGCACCTCCTGTTTGTGGGCAGCTCCTGTTCATCGGCATCTCCTTTCACTACTGCTGTCCCGGCGCCGCTGGCCGTCACACGACTCATCTACCAAGGGCTATGACAAGGTTTACACAACAGGGCGAGCCCCGAGATCGCAGGAACGACAACGCGTCAAGCTGTGGCCGCAAGGGGCCGTCTTACACGACCCCGACAGAAGCACCGGCGCCCCACGCAGGGCTGACCTGGCCGCCGCGGCGCCGCGGGTAGCGCGCCGGCTCCGCCGCCCCGGACGCTCCGCAGGGGGCCGCCAGCGCGGCCGGGCGGCCCGCGCGCCGGCGGCAGGCCGCATGCGGCGGGGCTGCGCCGTCGCGGGCGGCGGTTAGGGGATGGTGCGCTGGTAGGGGGTGCTGGACCCCAGCTCCGCGCGCTCTGCCTTCTCTGCCTTGACGATCCTTAGCATGGGCTGGGGGGCGCCGAGGGCGAGGGGGGAGGGGACC
>NW_014008515.1:0-544 GCF_000611645.1 Monoraphidium neglectum | reverse complement strand
GGGGGTGGCGGTGGGGAGTGGGGGCAGCGCTGGCGCCAAGGCCTGGCGGATGCAGCTTGCGGCGTGCACCGCCCACCCTCCTGACCCTTGACCACGCAGCCCCACATGCCCATCCAACACATGCGGACTCGGTCTCAATCCTTGACGATAACATTGGTCCCAACACACACACACACACACACACACACACACACACATGCGCGAGCGTAAGCGCTCACATACCCCCTCTCTCTCTTACACACACACACACATGTAGACGCCTCTACTCAAACACAGACACGCGCAAACAAACACACACTCATAAGCAAAGTCACACGCTCACTTAAACACACACTCACACACACACTCACACTCATACACACACGCGCGGCGACACTCCAACCCCCACGCGCCCCCCCACCAGCAGGTAGTGCTCGAAGGGCGTCTGCTTCTCGCGCAGCGCCTGCGGCAGCTTCTCAGACTTCATGCTCAGGTCCATCGCGCGCTTCAGCCGCTGGTTGCGCGCCACAACCACCTCCGGGGGCAGCCGCCGCAGCGCCTCGGC
>NW_014008516.1:3201-3831 GCF_000611645.1 Monoraphidium neglectum | reverse complement strand
GCCCCCACCCCACCACCCCGCGCCCCCAGGTGGCGAGCAACGACCGCGGCCCCACCGGCGACAGATCCCTCACATCCCGCACGGAGGGGCCCACCGACAAGTCCTACATCACGTTCATCAGCAACACCAACGGTGCCTATGGGAATGTGGGCCTCACGGAGGACACGGAGGGCACTGCGTCGGGCCCAATCCTCACCTGGACTCTGGCGAAGCCGGACTTCACTTGTGGACTGGACCGGTTCCGGTACACAATCGCCGACGGCACCGCCAACGCGAACAAGTTCTCGTCGGCCTATGTATACGTGACGTTCCTCGCCGACCCCGACACGGGTGAGGGGTGAACGCGTGCGAGTGCGCGTGTGGCTGTGCGGTTGCGCAAGTGTGCAGTGCCTTTGCGCGTGTGAAGGTGGGTTTGCTTGCTTAGGCGCCCCTCATGCCGTTCTGTGGTTCTGTGTGCGTGTCTCTCTCTGTGCACGAGTGTGTGTGTGTGCGCGCGCGCGTGTGTGTGTGTGTGTATGTGTGTGTGTGTGTGTGTCAGTCCTTTTTGGACAAGCCTCAGTTGTCGCAAGGAGGGTTTTGGCTCCGTTATGCATGTACACCAACCACCCCGCCCCTCCCTTACCCCTCCCC
>NW_014008516.1:0-2933 GCF_000611645.1 Monoraphidium neglectum | reverse complement strand
CTGTAGCGTCGTCCACCCTACCAACACCGCCTCCAACCACCCCTTCCCCAAACCACCTGTCTCGCCTGAACACCCCCACCAACACCCCCACCCTAAACCCCTCCAACCGCCCCCGCAGTCCAAGACCAGCTGGCCAGTGGCGCCCAGGACATCGAGAACTGGCCAAACGCGATATCGGACACCTACACGGACGTGCCCCGCACCAAGCCCTACGTAATGATTATCACCGCGAACGACCAGCTGTGCGTCACCGGGCAGATCAACTTTATAGGGAAGCTCGACAACGCGCAGGCGGGGCGCCTGAACCGCAACAAAAACAAGGTGACGGCCGCGCCCTCCTGCGGGGCGCCCGTGCAGCGCGGTGCGGCGTGCGTTGCCTGCCGCCACGCGAGGAGCCCCCGTGGACCACTGGCGACGGCTGAAACATCAAGTTTGCGTTGGCAAACGCGGCGGGGGCCGGCGCGGGGCGCGGGCGTCTCGAAACGCCGGCCCTCCCCCCTCACTTGCGCGGGCCTGGCAGCCCGCAGAACCCGGCTCTCCCTGCACCAGCCGCCCCGCTGTTGCTTGCCCAAAGCATGGCGCTGCCGGCCCCACCCCTTTTACGCAGATTATCTGGTACCCTCCCAGGGGCGGTTTGCCGGATGACGTCACCGAGGTTTCGTTCCAGTACTCTATCGGTTTCGACTATTTCGACGCGGCGGGGCGCAAGCAGACCGCTACCAGCAGCCCTGCTGACGTCACAATTCAGTTCAGGGACCCGCCCGGCGGCGACGACACCGACTACTGAGTGGCTTCCCGGGGTGCCTGCTCGACCGCCGGCCTGCGGCCGCTGTTGGTTTGAGGGCACAGCCGGCCTTGGCGGGGCCGGGGCCTGGCCGTGGCAGACTGCTCGGCCCTACACACACACACAGGTGCCTTGCTTGGTGCCCAGCAGCATGCCAGACCAGGGCCGGCAGAGGCACACATACCCTGGTTCTAATGGCCAATGTCCCCGCTCCGAATTGACTTCAATTGATCTCTTGCTCCCCAGGCTCTGCAGCCCAGCGCACACAGCAGCGGCCCGCCTCCTGACTTGTCACGCCCGCCTCGCTCCTCCTCATGTTATCCTTGTTGGGTCACATACCGTTTTTCATGGGGGCGTGTTGCGGTTCATTCTGCCCCTGCTCACGCGTCAGCACGAGGCAGCTTCCGGCATGAGTCTGGCAGAGTTTGCTGCCGAGTTGACCGCTCAAACCCATCATCGCCGGCCCCCATTGCGGCCACCAATTTTTGTTGGTGATGCACAGAACCGTCCGCGGCGTACAGTGGCTCACATAAACACGCTGTGCGGTGGGTAGTTTCTCAGTGCGTCGAGTGTAATCTAGAAACAAGGACGCTGATTTGCACCGCGGCTCCAAGTGCATGAGGAGGTGAAAAGTGTCACAGTCAGGAGATGGCCTGCCCTTGGCTGTTTTTCCTACCAAGAACTCTAGGTTGGGTCGCAGATGCATGGATTTCCCTGCACCAAGTATGTTGACCCTAGCGCGACAGAGGGGCAGGGGTGAGGGGACCCTGCTGGCGATCAAAGCTGAATGCTGGTATGTGAGGCAGGAATGATTGAAAAGGCTTGCCTTCAACAGCCAGGCCCTTGTGCGCGTGCCGTGCGCTGCACGCCGCCTGCTCGGCAGGTCGCTGAGGGGGCGGTTTCGCCTCAGCCTGTTGGACCACCTGGTCGCCGCGTGCACGCGTGGACGGCGCCACGAACTGGCTCCTGCGCTTCTGTGTGGTAAACGTTTAATGCCAGGTATCCAATTCAATCCAGGTACCACGGCCTTGTTGTTTTGGCAGGATGGACTCGAGATCACGTTGATATTCGGTGCCCTGCGCACTCTTAGACGCACACGGCAGGGCCTGCGGACGATAACATGGCGGATGTCATCATCCAGGCCCTGCACGGCGGGAGTCTTGGTCTGGATGCGGCCATAGCAGCATCGGGCAGCGGCATCAACAAGTGTGTCCCCGGCGCGCGCCGCTGCAGTGGTGCAGGATTGGACACTAGCCCAATTGCGGCCCTTCCGTGAACCGGCTGTACGGGGCATGCAATGCAGCAGCTTCGTTGCCTCCTTTCACATGCACTTGCACACATGCCCCGCACCGCCGCAGGCCGAACGCTCTCGACACGTACCCACTGCACGTTGCGGTGAGCGGCGCCGCTGCTGCTCCCGCTGTGACCCGGGCACCGCCTGTGCGGACTTGACCCACTCGTCTCCTAGACAGCGCCTATCGCAGTTGTGGCCGGCGCACCTTAACCAGCGTTGCGACGGGCGCAAGCCGCAGGCCGCCCCATCGCATGCCCCACGCACGCCGCCGCCCATGCGGGCAGCGCCATGCGCCCCCATGCGCCCACGTGCTGTGCATGCTTTGCCCTGTCCCGAGCAGGTGCACCTGAATAACCTCACGGGCGTGCACTTGCTGCTGGAGGCAGGCGCCAACCCTGATGCGGTCGACGGCGAATCTGGCTGGTGCGCGGGAGTGGCGCACCAACTTCCGCCCCCGCGGCCGGCGCGCGCAGCCGCGGGGCGGGAGCGCGCGGGCCGCCGCTCAGAGCTACCGCGAGCGGCTTGGCCGCCGCGGCTCGCCTGCGGGCGACCCCTTGCCGCACCCTGGGCCTGCCGTTTTCAGCCGGTAGTCTGCTGGGTTTTGACCCGGGGCCGCCTGAACCTGCCACCACCCACTCTGGCGGTTGCCGCGCTTTTCCCAGGACCCCCCTACACAAGGCCCTGTACCTCGGCCACCTCTCCGCCGCCGCGCTGCTGCTGCGCGCGGGGGCCTCCTTCGAAATCCAAGACCACAGAGGCCGCCTGCCCGCAGACCTTGTGTCTTTTGAACTCCGCAAGAGCCTCGGCCCCTGGGCCGCCGCCGCCGCCGCCGCCGCCGCCGCCGCCGCCCCGCCC
>NW_014008517.1:0-3565 GCF_000611645.1 Monoraphidium neglectum | reverse complement strand
GTGTGTGTGTGTGTGTGTGTGTGTGTGTGTGTGTGTGTGTGTGTGTGTGTGTGTTTGGGTAGGTGTATACGCCGCTGGCATGACGAGATAAAGGCGGCAGCGCACCAGTGAGACCGCGATGGAGGCCATGGGTATGCTGAAGGCGTGCTTGCGGCTCAGGTACTGCGCCAGCAGCAGGCTGAACACCAGGCCCGGCAGCTGCGACAGGGTTGATTGTATGGAGAAAGTGGGATGGGCGATTTTTGACGTTTGCAAGACACATCCTGTGGCGGAGGGTTGGGGTCGTGGCGGGCAGGCGAAGAGGAGGTGCGCCGGCAGCAGGCTGAAGGTCAGCCCTGGCAGGTGCGAAGTTGGATTCTCTGGTGACAAGGGTGCACGAGAGGCGTTTTTGCTGGTTGCAGTACATTGATTTCGGGTGCTAGGGGGCGATGCGAGTGTGGCGGGCATAGGAAGCGGGGGGATTCATGGAGATGTAGAACGGAAGGATTTTGTTTTGAACCAGGGGTGAAGGGGGGGCTGGCGAGAGGCTTGGCGGGGTCCCAGAGATGTGGCGGCACCCCCCCCCCCAAAAAAACATGGCACCTGCCTGGGCCCCTCCCTACCAACCTGGGCCCCACCTTGCCAGCCAGGCGCGACCCCACGGCCGAAGCCTCGCGCTCGCCACCCTGCGGCCCGCGCCTCCCCTCCAAAACCACGCCAAGCCGTCAAAATTGGGGATCGGCCTGGTGCGGCGCGACCAACAGCTGTGGTCACACGCAAGTGTCCCGCCCCAGAGCCCCGCGCCTCGGCCGGATTCAGCCTTCCCCAACCTCGGACAAGCGCTCCAGATCGGCCGTACCTCGGCCACGCTGGTGACGAGGATAGCCAGCAGGTTCTGGTGTGGGAAGATCATCCTTGGACCGTCGCAGTGCTTTTCTCCGCCCCCCAAAAAGGGGACGTTTGCGACCAGCTGCACCAACCCATAGTATACAAACGCGGCAGCGAACTGCAGGTGACATCACATGACATCACGCAATGTCATCACGTGCCATGCGCGGCGTGTCGTGGCGGGGACCGGGGGTGGGGGTGGGCGGCATAGGTGTGGGGTTGGCTTTGGAGACACGTGCTGCTGGGAGGTGGCAGTTGGGGAAAGGAGGGAGGGTCTCGACGGCGGCGCCGCCGGCCGCAGGGGCGCGTGCACAAGGCGCAGCTGCTGAGCGCGCGCGAGGGAATGCGGGGTTGCACAGAGAAGGTCGGGGCCAAGGATGGTGGCGCGCAGCGCAGGGGGTCGCGGCGCTCACCCAAATGAACATCAACGCTGCGGCCGGGCGGGAGGGGCGCGGCGGCATGCAGGGGAACGGGGGGAAGGGCGTGCATTGGCGTGCGGGGGCGTGGTCGGTGGGGGCTGTGGATGAAATAAGGCAGGGGACGCCGTGGCAGGGGAGGCAGGCCGGGCGGTGCCAAGGGCACGCGTGCTGCTTCTGTGAGGCGTCTGTGCTTTGAGGTAGTCTGAAGGACTGTTCAGGGCTCGGGGAAGGGCAGGGGGGGCTTTCAGCATGCGCCCACCTGCGCAACCAACGCAATCAGGCAGGTCTGCTGGTGCACACGGGCTGTGACCGCTCCACCCTCTGAACGAGACGACGTTTACGCCGAAACCCCGTCTCAACAAAAGTTCACGCCGGAGTTCACGGCAAGAACTCACACAGCGTCACGTTCCACAGCTCCCCCGAGAAGAGCGACCTCGCGCTCGCCCAGATGTCCCGGCCCCCCGCCGCCAGCGCGGCGCGGGCCCGGCGGCGCACTGCGGCGGAGTGGAAGGTGGGCGGAAGCTGGCCTGTCAAAGACCAAGGTGCCATCTGAGCAAGCACCCAGCAGCAAAGGGCCCCGGGCCCCCCAAGCTCAGGGACGCCACCATGCACATGCTGTTGCTGTATGTGTTATGTGCCCTATATTCCGACCCGATAACGGCACCCTCCAATTGAATGGCCGAGCCCAGGGGGCACGGAACCCCCAACCCCTTGCAAGCAAGGGCCTGGGCCGTCTGTGAATGCAGCGGCCGGCCCGCTCCCCTCCAGTGCCGATACTACGCCCTGCAGTACACGAGCAGCAGGCCGGGGCTCACGCGGGGCGTCGGGCTTCGGCTTCGGGGCTTCGTGTTTCAGGGGCTTGAGGGACCCCTCCGGCATATCCTTGCCACACACGCGCAGCACGCGCGCGAGCGCCGCCTCGGCGGCCGCGGTTTTGCCCTTGACCAGCAGGTACCGCGGCGACTCCGGGACGAGCGGCAGCAGCAGCAGCTGGAGGACTGTTGAATTGGGGGCGAGCGGGAATTGGAGGAGGTCGCATTTCAGGAGACGGCCGGAGGATGGTGATTGGAACGGGGTAATGAGGGAAAGGGATTTAATGATGTGTAACGTAGGCTGGGTAACTTGATGAGGGCGGGCAACGGTCATGGGACGCGGATGAGGATCAAACAGCGGGTATACATGATGCGCCTGCGCCGGCGGCCGCAGCAGCCTGCAAATATGTAGGGTGCGTGCAGGCGGCCCAGGGACGGTGCCGGCGGCAGGCGTGCCGTGAGTGCGTGGGCGTTCACCTAGCGGCAAGGCGGACACGACGACCAGGATCCTCCTGGCGGGAGAGGGTCACGGTTGTGGGTGCGTGCGTGCGTGTGTGTGTGTGTGTGTATGTGTGTGTGTGTGTGTGTGTGTGTGTGTGCGCGTGTGTGTATGCGCGTGCGCGCGTGCGTGTGTGTACGTGCTTGTGTGTACGTGAGTGCGTGCGTGCATGTACTTGGGTATGCGCAGTGAGCGTCGTAGTTACTTGTCCAAGCTCCACCTGCCTGGCACTGGCGGAGCAAACGCACCGGCCCAGCCAGCCGCAACTGTCGTAGAGCCACCAGATGCACGGCGGCCCGCCTTTTGAACAAGAAAAGCACAAACAGCAGAACGGACCGCAAACAAAGCAAAGGGCGCAGATTTGCCCCGATCCCGCCCACCACCCGTGGTCGTTGAGGAGGGCATAGGCGAGGCCGGCCTGCACGATGGTGCCGACTGTCCAGAACCCTGGGAGGGCGGCGGGGCGGGGCGCGGAAAGTTGGACGGGTAGTGGGTCGTGGGAGGTGATAAGATGACAAGGCCGCTAAGATGACAAGGCATGTGCAGCGGGTGACGAGACATCAAAAATTACCCCTCTCACAGTTGCTCTACCGCGTGCTTTTAAGACACACACGCACACGCGCACACACACACACACACACACACACACACACACACACACACACACACACACACACACACACACACACACACAAACAAACAAGCAAAATTTGCCCTCTCCTTCCCGTTTCCAACACACACATTCGCCCACCTTCGATGGATATGAGGAAGAAGCCCCTGGTCTGGGCCGGCACGAACTCCATCAGAAGTCCAAAGGACACGCAGGCCCCGGGGATGCCCAGCCCCACGAAGAAACGAAAGAACATCAGCATCTGCGGACGAGCACAAGGTTTCAGGGTTTATCAGCGGGCGCGACCCCACAAGTGGAAAGGATCTCGGGCGCATTGGGGGGTTGGGGGATGCGGGGT
>NW_014008518.1:0-3566 GCF_000611645.1 Monoraphidium neglectum | reverse complement strand
GTGGCTCACGCGCGGCGACGCGCCCGGCGAGCCGCCGTTCGGCGCGCTCCGCGGCGGCGGCAGCAGCGCCGGCGGCGGCGGCGGCGGCGCGCCGTCTGCAGCTGCGGCCACGGCCGGCAGGGCTCTGCCCGGCATTGTATCCGTTTTGGGATTTTGCGTCGGCGTCGCATGGATCGACACCATCGCCGGGGAGGTCGTCGGCGCCCTCAGCTTCCTCTCAGCTCTCGCCAGCTTCCCGGCGGGCGTCACCGGCCTGACGCTGCTCGCGTGGGGCAACTCGCTCGGCGACTTTTTCGGCAACCGAGCGATGGCGCGGGCCGGCCACGCGAGCATTGCCACGACGGCCTGCTTCGCGGCGCCGCTCTTTAATATGCTCATGTCTTTGGCGCTGGGTTTCGGGGGCTACCTCGCACGGCACGGCGCGGGCGCGCTGCGCGTGTCGCTGACCCCCGAGGTTGGGCTCGGGTGCGGCTTTCTGATAGTCTACAATCTCGCGATCATCGCCGTCGGGCGCGCGACGGGGCGGCTGCCATGGTGGTTCGCGGTGTTCGCAAGGGTGTGGTACGGGATTTATTTCGTCGTCGCGTGCGCCTCGGGGTTTGGCGCGTTTGGGGGCGGCGGGGGCGGCGGTGGCGACGGGGCCGGCAGCTCGTTCTGAGGGCCGGCGTTGGGGGGTTTTATTTTGTCGTCGCCGCTCGCGGCTGACGGTTGCGTGCCTGCGGTTGCCCGCGCTGGTGTTTAGGGGTGGCCAGTGCTTGCCCCGCTCTTCATGTGCATGCGTTCCTGCTGCGCGGTCGCGGCGCGCTTGGAGGTGTGTCGCCCGTCGTTCATTCCTCTGTGCTTGCTCTGTGCATCCTTCTGGGGGGCTGACGAGAAAGTCCTCCTGCCAAATTTCTTCACCCTCGTCACGACGCGCCACGCGTCCTTCCCTCCCTTCACCCACTGTTGCAATTCAAATGAGTCCGATACGCGCCGGTAATCCTGCGTCCCGCAATGGTCCGCCCGCGCTTGTGGCACGCCTGGGCGGTGCGGCGCTGTATCGCGCGGAGGCACATGCGTGCGTTGTGCTGGCATTTACAGGCGCAATGCATCCATGTAGCAGCAACATTTTTGCAGTCCAGTCGGGAATTCAGCCTGCCCGCGTCGCCAGCGCCAGCTGCAGCCGCCACGCAACTGGAGCGGCCACCTATCAGTAAGCAACCAAGAGCTGGCAAGTCCTTAACCGCCGTAGCCGGCATGCTTACGTCCCTCCCGCACGCTTGCGGCACGCCGCCCGCCGGCGACCGTTTGTGACCCTTCCATATCATCGGTGGACGGAGGCTTGGAGCAGCGGCTGCAGCGGCTGCGCACTGCATACGCAGTGCAGCATGACGCCCGCACGGGTGACGTGGACGCAGCGGGCTTGCGCTTGGTGGGTGACATGGAACTGCACAGATGCATACATCTTGATAATAAAATCCTTTTTAGTGGAATATTTCAGCTGCCCGGTTGCTGGACTCATGGACTGCAGCGTCCGCGGCCACCTCGGCCACAACCACCTTCGCGGCAGTATACTCACTGACGTAAAGTAATGCCTTAAGCAGATACATCAGAATTAGTGGTCGTCTATGACAATAGACGCACCATTGCTGTCGCGCAAGGCGCCGCGGGCGCAGCAAGCGCACCCGCCGCGCGCTCGGGCGGGTTGCCGCTGGCGCTGCTCGCTGTATAGCACAGGCTCTGGCTGGACTATGCGGAGTCACAGGCATTAGCTCCAAAATGCAATACATGTGTGTGTGCATGTGTGCGTGCGAGCTTGTGTATTTGTGTCCGTGCGCAAGCTCTTGTGTGTTGGGGGGTTGAGGGACGCAAGTGCCTGAATGAATGCTTTGGTTCCCTGTCCAATTGCACAACAACAGCACCTGCTTGATTCACGCGTTGACTGTCGCAATCGTCATGGTTGTGCGGACCGCAGTGTATCCAACATCCAACACAATTTTCAACGAGATCACATGAGAAGCTGCATAGGCGCAGGGCAAGACGGGGCTCATAACAGCAACGCGGCGCGTGCGGGTGGGAGAGGGGGAGAGGCTACTTGCCGTGCGGCCACTTATGGTGGAACGGGTTTGGCGCCTGCTGGGGTCAAGAGTAATGCAGTTTGAAATGCGCAGTCGTGCCTTTCTCATCTGTCAGTGACCCTGTGCTTGGGTTGACATGGTGCACGAAGATCCTTGCATGGGAGGCCCGCGATATTGTGCGATAGGCAGGTGCAAATTTGCAACAAGACGCTGCATTGCCGCGCGCCTCCTGCCTGCTCATTGAGGAGTATGACGAAGAGGTGAGGAAGGCTCCTCCGGCACCCGGGGACAGCAGAGCACCCGGCGGGTCGGTCTGGGTCTGACCGCGGCCGTGCGGCAGCTGTAGAGTGGGCATCGATGCTTGTGATCATAATCAACAATTTTTTTGGCTGCGGGCGCAGTCCGAGTGTTGCAATTCCTTGAGTCATACAGTAATTCAAGGATTTGGGCCCGGGTTGCGGCCAAACAACCCTGGCGTATGACTGCACCGGATCCGGGCTCTGAATTTCTTTACGAATCGCGCGAGACCCGCCTACCGTTCTAACGCTCTGATCTGACCGCGTGGCTGTCATATTGGCCGACAGGGCGACCTGACCGCGCCGTTGGCGGCCTCAGAGATGGCAATAGGGTCTAAAAAATCGAAAGAGAAGCCGGATGTCGAGGCGAACGGGACCGATGGCGCCACGCCGCAAGGTCTGCGCGACTGTGCGCCGATCCCGCTGCTGCCCCTGCAGCGGAAGGCCCCTCATGCCCCTGTCCCCTGAGCCCCTCCGCCCCCGCGCGCCCCGCAGCGCACGTTGGCGAGCGCGGCAGCTACGAGGTGGACGAGCATATGCTGTCCCCCAAGGAGGTTGCCGAAAAGTTTGGCACTGTGGTCGACTGGGCGCATATCTCTGGCAGCAAGGGCCTCACAACAGAGCAGGCGAGCGCATGCGCCCCGCGGGGCCTCCCGCGCAGTGGGCGCAGGGGCTCCATGCGCTCGCATGCGCGGTCTGGGGCGCTGCGGAGCCGGCGCGGTCGCGCAGCGCGGACGCAGCCGCAAAGCAATCCCGGCGGCGCCGCTGGCGCCTCGCCGGCCCCTGACCCGGCGTTGAGGTCCCTTTCGGCCCAAAGCCGCCCCAGCCGGCCCTCCAATCACAACTTGTGCATGTGTCCGCGCATCCGCAATCAGGCGCAAGCTCTCTGCCCTGCGATCCAGCGCGTGCACGCACACGCGCGTGCGCGCGCGCACACGCACACACACACACACACACACACACACACACATACACACACACACACACACACAAACACATACACACACACTTACCACCCACACATGCACACATTTCTCTTCCCCTTGCCCGGCTCCTCAGGTCAAGCAGCTGCGTGAGCAGCACGGCCTCAACCGCCTGACACCCCCCAAGGAGCGGTCAGAGCTGGTCAAATTCCTGCTGCAGGTGCGCGACAGCTTCCCCCCGCCCCGCGCCCCGCCTCAACTGCACCACGCGCAGCGGCGGGAGCGCCCGG
>NW_014008519.1:0-3565 GCF_000611645.1 Monoraphidium neglectum | reverse complement strand
GCGGCAGCCAGCTCCCGCAGTGCCGACAGGCCGCTCATGATCTGGCGAGACATGTTGACGTGTGTGCGGAAGCGCTGCCCCCAGGGGACCCCGTCGACGACCGCTCGGGCGTCTAATTCCAGCCCACGCGGCAGGGGCGTGCCGGGGGCCCAGCCCGCCAGCTCAGCGGGGAAGAGGGCCAGCAGCAGGCCCTGGGAGAGACACAGGCCGCGGACGAAGCTGTTCATGCCCCCGGGCTTGAACACAATCCGCAGCTGCTGCCCCTGCGCGGCGGCGGCGGCGGCGGCGTTGCGGCGGCGTTGCGGCGGCGGCGCGGCGGGCGGCGGGGGTCCGGTGGCGTGAGGATTGGGGGGTGCGGGCCGCGTCGACGGGCTGGCGCTCAGACGCGACTCGGGGCGGCGGGCACTTGCAGGCACCCTTCGGGTCGTTTCCGAAAGCGAGGTTGTGCATGCCACGCAGTTTGGACCGCACCGTAGGGAAGAAGCTGCAGCCAGCCGAGCTGCCAGCACCGCCGCCGCCGCCGCCGCCGCCGCTGCCAGCGCCGCCGCCGTCGCCACCACCACCCTCGCCACCACGGCCGCCTGGCCTGCGTCCTTCGCTGTCGCCGCTGCCGCCTCCACCGCCGCCGCCGCTGCCGCCGCCTCGGCCGCCGCGGCGGCAGGGCGCGGCGGCTCCCTCCATCCAGTCGCCGCTGTCGCTGCTGCAGCCGGCGCTCTCCTCATCTTCACCTTGATCCCACTCCTCCTCCTCCGCTTCTGAGTCATCCTCTCCTCCGCTGCTCACGGCCTCCTCGTCCTCAACTGCTGGCGACGCCGCCGCGTGGTGTGCTGCCGGGCGTGCCTCGGCTGCTGCGGGTGCCGATGGGCCCTGCTGCGGGGTATCGGGGGGCGGCTGCTCGCTGCTGCCGCCGCTGGCACTGCCGCTGCCGGCGTCGAGGCGCGGCCGCTTGCTTGCGCTCGCGCTGGGCTGGTGGCCGTCATTCGCGCCCGCAGCGCTGCCGCTGCCCGCTGCATCAGGCTTCAGGTCCATCCACACATTTTCAAGAGCTGACAAGGGTACTAGAGCAAGCTTCCTGCGCATCGTGATTTAATTGCGTGATCTGTACCTGACGGTTTATGTGACCTATTGTAAGACAGCCAACACAAATGTGTGTCGGTCTCAAACAAGTTCGTGCTCCGACGAGGTAATGGGAGCTTGCAGCGCTCCCGCTGGCGATCTCCCGCCACACCTATCTTCACCCAAACCAATCATATATGTCAAAATCAAACTTGATAAATCGTCTGATCGTCTCATGCGCACATCTGTGAGGCGCACCGCTTGCAAATCGCCACCACCTTTCCTGTGTCACCTCAGTGACGTGTCAAGGTGACAAATACCGAGGCAGGTGGTGTGCGCCAGGGCTTGCTGTGCGATTTTCGTCAGCAGCGGCAAAGCGTGCAGCTCCCTCATGATCAATTGGCTTGGGCCACCAGCACAAACACGCTTGCTTTGCCGCCAATGAGGTCCTGCAACAAGCAGCACAGCACCCAGCTGTCGCAGCAGGGCCCAGTACCCCTTAGTCATCCTGCCCAGTCAGGCGACCCTGGCGACACCGAGCAAACACAGCCCAGCAGATCGGCAACAGCCACAAATCGGTACCGCTTTTTGCAGCGTTGCAGCCGACGAACTGGCGTGATGACGGTGGGCTGGGGAGCGGCTTCAAAGTCCGATCACACAAACCCTGGATGGCTCCAGAAGCGGGCGACTGTGGCACTGTCATCCCCTGATACCGTCAGACCACGCCAGCCTCGTCAGCTTGAGGTGCCGTAGCATGCAGCAAAGAGACGTACCATTTGAGGCTTGTCGTGTTAACATCAACGTTGGCAGGCCCAACTGGGTTCACATTACCACATGCTCTACTCAAAATGTGCAGGAACAGCTGCTGATGGCGACCCACGCACACATCGACGGGGCCAGTGCCAGCTGCAGCTGCGACCACGCTCACACCCCATTGGGATATGTTGCAACGGCACGCATCAACACCCGCTCAGCACGAAAGCAACACATCAGCAGGCCTGCTCAGCAGCTGCGCGCGCCGCGATCCGGTCCATCCAGGCCCTCGCGACACCAACCGCCCCAACCGCGCACGCGTGCGTCAGCCGCGGGTACTCCATCCCCAGGAACCGCCGGCACGCAACCGCCTCCTTCGTTGCCGCCTTCACGCCGCCGCACACCGCGTCAAAGCGCTCGGGCGGCAGGCGCAGCGCCTCGGCCGCGCGCAGCGCCCCTCTGAACGCTGTATTGGCGGCGTCCTGCAGCGCAGCCTCGGCTGCCGCGGCCACCTCAGCGGTGGCCCCCGGGGAGGGCGCCGCGGGCAGGGGCACCTCCTCCAGACAAAGGCTGACCAGGACCGCCGCAACTGCCGCCTCCCCTTGCACCACCGCTGCGACCGCAGCCGGCTGCACCTGTGCCCGCGGCGCCGCCGCCACGCCTGCTTGTTTGGCCGGTCCTGGACCCAGCGTCGTGGTCGGCCGCGCATGGGCGGATGGCGGCGTGCCCGTCGGCGTGGGTGCCCCCACCGCCTCCTCGCCCGTCACAAGAGACCCAGGAAACTTCACTGCAGTCGCTCTGCGTATGGGGGTCCCGCCCGCCGTCGGCCGCGGTGACACAGGCTCTGCAGGCGGCAGCCCGGCCCCGGCCCCCTGCGTCACCTGGTGACGCGGCTCCGCCGTCGGCCCCGGCGCTGCCGCAGCCGCTGCCAGGCGCGCCCGCTACGCGGCTGGCTCAGGGTTCGCAGCAGCACCGTAGACGGCGCCGCGGCGCGGCCGCAGAGCGGCAGCTGTGTTGTGCGCCTTGAGCAGCAGCTGCTGCTGCTGCTGCTGCTGCTGCTGCTGCTGCTGCTGCTGCTGCTGCTGCTGCTGCTGCTGCCGCTGCTGCTGCTGCTGCTGCTGCTGCCGACCGCTGCAAGTGAGGATGAGGTCGAGCGCGTTGCGGCCGGCCGCGCGCCGGATGGCGGTCAGGCGCCAGCCCTCCAGCTCCCCCAGCATGCGCACGCCCCTCCTCAACGTGCGCCCACGGTTGATGGTGCTGCCAAACCGGCCGCCCCAGGGCCGCCCATCCACCTCAAGCTGCAGGCTGATGTCGAGCGGCAGGGGCACGACTCGGAACCAGCTGTGCAGCAGAGCTTCTGGCATGTGCAGAGGCTTCAAACCGTCTCTCCTGTCAGCGCAGAATCCCAGGGTCTGGGGCTGCAGAAGCGGCGGCAACGCGGGGACGGGGACGCAAAGGGTTGCCGCACGGCCGGCGGCGCGAAGGGCGGCCCAGGCGCGTCGGTGAGTGAGCGCCGCGGCGCTTGTGGAGCACGCTGGCTGGCTTGCTGCTAATCGGGCGGCAGGCTGCCGCCCTTCCACGCGCACGGCTGGCAAAAAGCAGCTGCCACCCCTTGTGTGCGACGGCCGGCCCGCTCACCACAGGAAGCATGAAAACGTCGCCCTTGCAGGCGCCACGATTGCTGGCATCATCGCCTCCGCCAGCGCTGCCCTCCTCCTCCTCGTTCTGCTCCCCTTCATCCTCCCCCTCCCCCTCC
>NW_014008520.1:0-3567 GCF_000611645.1 Monoraphidium neglectum | reverse complement strand
GGTCGACGTTTTGATCCGCAAATCCTGGCCCGGAGAGCGATCCGCTGTACATATTGATCCGCAAGGCCCGGCTGCCGGGCCTGTCGCTGGTCCGCGCTTGAATTGAAGATGACCGCAGCGTTCCTTATAGAATTTTCATTTTTTCCTGTCCCACGCTCGAACCGGCAACCCTTGGTACCTCAGGTGACCTTGGGCTGCCTACCCTGGCCGGAGAGTTGAGACCCGCCCGCCCGCCCGCCCGCCCAGTGGCACTGATGTTTAGGAACCATGCAAGGTTAATCTTGACTGTGCTATATACAATGATAATTAATCACCTAGTATAAACTCACACCTGCAACGCGTTTACCGTTGCACAGAATTGATCTCACATACTGTTCAAACATACCGCAGCACTTGCCTGACAGGAAACCTCATACTGAAAACTTATGGTAAAGGATATGCAATAAGAGCGACGTTTGTAGCTGGACGGCGATGTGCAGCAGCGCGCTCATGCTCGCACACGCTTGCGCACATACTGCACTGCTTGCGCACATACTGCATGCGCGCGTGCACATACAGCTGTAGGCACATATCTGCTTTGCGGCCGGCATTGTTGTCTCTTCTTTCGTTTGGAGTGGTTGCTTGTCTCTGGGCGCATTGCTTTTTGGGCGCCTATGTTGTGGTTTGCCTGCCTGCCCTTGTGGGGTGCTTGCTGGCGGCTGTGATTTTGAGTTGAGTCGTGCAGTGCGCTGCGCTGTTACAGGGACCCAGAGAAAGCGCGGCGCGGTCGCGCGGGTTGGGGGTTTAGGTTTGAACTCGGATGCGAGTGCGCCGCGGCCCCCGAGTGCGAGGCCGAAGGCCGAGAGGTGAAGGGGTTTAGGGCTTCCTCGGTTCGGGGCGAAGCCCCGAAGCGGACGCCATAAACCCTCGTGCGGGAGCGAGTTGAAGGGCGGGGCCGGCGCGCGGGTTGGGGGTTTAGGTTTGAACGCGGACGCGAGTGCCCTGCGGCCCGACTGCGAGGCCGAAGGCCGAGATGTGGAGGGGTTTAGGGCTTCCTCGGTTCGGGGCGAAGCCCCGAAGCGGAAGCCATAAACCCTCGTGCGGGAGCGAGTTGAAGGGCGGGGCCGGCGCGCGGGGGTTGGGGGTTTAGGTTTGAACTCGGACGCGAGGGCGCTGCGGCGCGACTGCGAGGCGAATGGTTTTTGTGTTGTGCAATGTGCATACTCCCGTGCTGCAGTTGCTTGCCTATGTTGTGAAAAGCATGTGCACGCATAATTCCCCCATTTTTATAATCCGGCAGAGCGCGAGTCCGCGACGCAGCAGGGGATGGACTGGGGTGGCTCAGGTGCCGCCTGCAGCTGCCGAGGGGTTCTGCAACAAATCACCTCGTTCATGCTCCACTTTGAATCAGCAATTGGATACTCAAATAGCGCATTCTATTCTGCTACAATGACGAGCGGGCCGGCCGGGCGGGCGGACCCAGCGTTCCAGGGCAATCGAAGTGGTGTCAAGATCGCGGGGCGGGCGGGCGGACGAACCTTATAGGTTCCAGCATTGACAAACGAGCCAGCCTAGCCAGCGGGCCGAGCGGGCGGGCGGACCCAGCGTTCCAGGGCAATCGAAGTGGTGTCAAGATTGCGGGGCGGGCGGGCGGGCGGGTCAGGCTTCATGACTAGGAAATATAGGCTTCGAGTTACTGTAGTTTGAGCGGTCCGGGTACGGTCTGATGGCCCGGTACGATCTTGACTCTCGCGGGCTGCCGGATAGCCCGAGGGCCGGGCGGACTAAAATGCATAGTTGTGTCATTGTCTCGTGCACACGCGGCGAGCTGCCAACCAGCCAAACGGCGCGACGCACGCCAGGAGAAAAAACAGCGGACGCCGTCCCGACACGCTCTCGATGCCAGCACCCCCACACAGAACAACAGCGGCCGGCGATTCAGGAAAGTCAGCAAAGGCAGGTTGACAACGGCGGGGGTCAAAGGATGGTGGCGGGGCAGCCAGGGCGGCGCGCCGGCACGAGCTCGACGGGTGCGGCGGGGCGCCCTAGAGAGTTGATGAGATTCGAGGAAGGCGGGCGGCCTGCTGGGCGCAGTCTGCGGCCGGCCGGCGAATGACAGATGGGGCCTCGGAAGGCTGCAGAGGGCGTCAAGAGAACGGGTCCCCGGGGGCAAAGGCATCAGACGCGCGCGGGCGTGGCGCGGCGGCGGGGTCTGGCCGCTGCAGTAAGGGACCGGGGGCCGGCAGTGTGCGGGATGCGGTAGCCGGCAGTGAGAATGGGGGGCAGGCGCACGTGCCGAGGCGCGCTGCGGGGAAGACAGACACAGATACTCCTGAGCCCAGGCCGCGGGTGGGCTGGGCGCGCGGGGGCTGGGCGCGCGCTCACGCGCGCCTTCGCGGCTACGTAATCCCCCTTGAGCGATGACGTTCAAAATATAACCGTCGAAACCCCCGGATAGATGGCAAAGCTCGGAATGCCCCAATCAGGCAGGCGCCGCCTTGCCTCAATAGTCAGTGTGATAAGCTCCCATGACCTCTGTATCCCAAACGCCCATAGGCCAAGCAAACCGCCGGCTAGCAACTGGTAAAATGCGCCCCCTCAACACGGCCGATCGTGTTGGCTGCGCGTCGCGTCATGTCCTGTCATGTAATGTCATGTCATGTGACGTCATCGCCTTGCCGCACGGCCCGGCCCGGCAGGAGAATAAGCAAGCCGCCGAAAGCGTCCTGGTTGTATGGTTCAAAAAGCCACTGGTCCGCAGGCACTTGCGGGTGCGAGGGGAGATCAACGCAGCCGCAGGGCGCGGCGCGGCACGCCGCCGTCCGCGCGGCTGCGTGCGTCGCGTGCCGCCGCGTGACATGAGCCGCACCGCGCCGCGGCGCTCGTCGACGCGCGGCGCCCGCTTGTTTGCGGTGGGGCATGACGCCCCTCGATCCTGCCGCGCACGCCGACCTTTGGTGCTGCCAAGTCAACGTGGGGTGTCAATGTGCCGTCGTGCTGCCCGCAGTGTGGAAATGGGCCGCCCCGTGCCCCTAAATTAAAGTGACCCATAATGGCGCTTAGAGCCAGCAATGCCCACAGCTCCGCAAACCTCATGCATTTTCGAGTCGCCCAGCCCCCGCCGCCCCGACGACCCCCGGCCGATAGAGAACACAGGGAATAGCACACCCACGGCGCCCCTCGCCGCAGCCAGCGGCGGCGGCCGGCGCCTGTGTGTGTGCGTGCGCCCTGCACAGTTGTGTGCGCGGCGTCACCGCTTTGAGAAAGCGGTGAGCCGTGGCGCGCACGAGGCGACGTCCCCGTATCCGGGCGCCGGCAGCTCCAGTCCCCCCATGGCCCTCATCTCCTGGAGGATGCGCTTCTGGTGACGTCACACGATGACGTCACCACAGGCGGACATGGGGGGGGGGTGGTGGGTGGGGGTGAGGCTGGGGGCCTTGTGCTTGGTGGGTGGGACTTGAGGGGGCGGGGCGCAAGGAGGGCTGGCGGAGCCGGAAAAGGTCAGAAGCGAAGAAGGCAGAAGCGAAGAAGGGCCCCACACACACAACAAGTGCACACACACACACACACACACACACACACACACAC
>NW_014008521.1:0-540 GCF_000611645.1 Monoraphidium neglectum | reverse complement strand
GCGCTGAACGGGTGGGTGGAGCGGGGACGGCCGGGGCCGCACTGCCGCGGCGTGGGTGTGAATGTGCAAGCGAGGCAAAGGGGGGGGGGGTTGGGCGGATGCGCCTGAGACGCTGCGCCCTTCCAAGGCTTGATTTGCCTGCTGATGCTGTGATGCAGTCCAGAGGCACCTGCGCCCCGGCCGCGGGTTGCCAAGCGGGGCGTGGTCGCCCAGCCCCTCGCCCGGCGCGCCGGCCCCATCTGCCGGCGCGCGGGTGCGGCTGCACCCCCTCTCCCACCGCCCGTCTGGCACGCCCATGAGTGCACCAGCGCCAGCGGCGGGAAGGCCGCCGGTCAGCCCGCGCCCTTCGACAACACTCTGATCGGTGCGAAACGCCACCCTCCAAAAATGACACCCTGCATCGCTCGCGACCCGCAATCGTGATCATGCACCCGCACCCGCAGAGCGATGGAGGTCGTATGCGAGCTCCTCCAGCCCCAAAGCGTCCCCCACCTCAGCCCCCTAGGCGCCCTCCTCGACCGCGCCGCCGCCGCCGCCGGC
>NW_014008522.1:0-3569 GCF_000611645.1 Monoraphidium neglectum | reverse complement strand
GCCCCATTCAACCCCACCACCCCATTACCCCGCAACCCTCCCCTCGTCGCAGCAACGCCGCCGTCCTCGACGGCGTCAAATCGACCCTCCTCGGCTGCCTGCTGTTCCTCGACTCGGGGGACCTGCTGGCCGAATGGCGCCGCGCCGCCCCCGGCAGCGCCGCCGCGCAGGCCGCGGAGCTCCTGGTGGGCCCCTCCCGCAGCCCGGGCTCTGGCTCACCGCCCCATTCGAACGCGTCCGTTGCAGCTGCTGCCGCGGCCGCGGCGGCGCTGCGAGACCCGCACCCGGCGCTGCAGCTGCTGCTATCGCTGGACGCGCCGGCGGCGGTGGCGGTGCTCGCAGAGGCGACGCGGGGGTGGGACGCGGTGGAGACGGACCTGCGGGCAGCTGCCGGGAAGCCGGCGGAGCAGCTGGGGAGGGTGCGAGTCGCGACGCAGGTGCGCGATAGGCCGCGTCTCGCCGCAGCCGGGCCGCGGCCAGTTCCCAGCCTGGACGGCACGAGTGGCGTGCCAAGGGGTGGTTTTGCCTGAGGAGTCGCGCTGGCCGCCATGGCTGGGACGGAGTTAGGAGATTTGAATGCTGTGTCTTGGTTCGCGGCGACCTATACGTTGACCCCCTCAAACCACAGGTGGTGGTGGATGCTATTGTGGCCCTGCTGGAGGCAGGCAGCCTGCAGGGGTCCCCAGACGACGGCGGCGATGGCGGCAAAGGCGTTGGCGGCAGCGGCGCCGCGGTGGCAATGGACTTTGCCGCCCGCCTCGCCGCCGCCGGCCGCGTCACCGTCAGCCCCGCCTTCGCGGCGCGCCTGCTGCGCCACCTCGCGTCGTCCGGCGCGGCGACGGGCGCCGGCGGCGCGGTTGAGGCGGAGGAGCGCTTTGTGGCGGCGCTGCAGAATGTGGGGGTCAACGCGCCGGGGGAGAGGTTTGACCAGGAGAAGCTTGATCTGCAGGTGAAGCTGCCAGAGCATGTTTGACGGCAAACATCGCGGCTGCTTGGTTTTCTGGGGAGCGTGTGGAGACAGGGAGCTGTCGTGCAGGGGTTGCGACGCCGCGGTTGCAGAAGCGCGGGCTGGTTTCGAAGACGTTGTGGGCACAGCGATGCGGCGTGCTCAAGGGACGGGCGCATGCGTGCAGCGGGGCATCGGACGGCCGAGCACGCTGCCTTCGCCCCGGTCCAGGACGGTGGGTGGGGCACCCCGCGCCTCGAGGTTGCAACAGTGCCACCTGCCGCGCCTCTCCCCTCTGCATCTGCATCACCCGCCCACCCTCTCACCCCCCTTCGGCCCCCCGCCTTCCAGCAATCCGACGCCGTCCTCGACGCCGCGGAGCGCGCCGGCATGCTGCGCGCCGCCGCGACGCTGCACCACCTCCGCGGCGACTACGCTTCCGCCCTCGCCGCCTACCTCCGCCGCCCCGCCGCCGCCGGCCTCTTCGACTACGCCAGCCGCTGGCTCTCAGACTCGACCCTGCCGCCGCCGGCGCGCGCCGCTTTCACGACCGCCCTGCGCGGCCACGCGGCCGCGCTCGTCGCCGCCGACGCGGCCGCGGCCGCGGCGCTGCTGGCGCGGTGGCTGCCTGGAGAGCAGCTGCCCATGCTGCGCGCGCTGGGGGGCGCGCCGTGCCTCCAATTCGCGTTCCTACGCGCCGCGTTCGCTGAGCAAGAGCGGGCCGCGCTCTCTGCGCTCAGGGGCGGCGCCGGCTCGCGCGCAGACCGCGACGCCAGCGGCGGGGGCGCCGGCGATCTGCGCCGGAGGCAGTCGCAGCCCGGCGGTGCCGCCGGGGCTACGGGCGGCAGCGCGCAGCAGCTCGACGCCCCCGAGGTTGTCGATCTGTACGTCCGCCTGCTCTGCGAGTTCGCGCCGTCCGAGGTTCTGCCGTTCCTCCAGGGCGGCGCCCAGTCGTACGACGTGCGCGCCGCCATCCGGCACTGCGCAGCGGCGGGGGTAGGGGACGCCGAGGCGTACCTGCACGAGCGGCTGGGGGACCTGGCATCTGCCATGAAGCTGTACCTGGAAGCCGCGGCCGCCTGCAGCGACGCCATGGAGCGCGCCGTTCAAGGCGGCGGCGCGCCGGCGGCGGAGCTGCCGCCGTCGCTTGCGGCGGCGCTCGCGGCGGCGGCAGGCGGCGGCGGCGGGCTTGGGCCGCTGGGCGTCAGCGGCGGCGGCGGCGGCGCTGGCTCCAGGGGCGGCGGAGGGGACGTGGATGGGGAAGGGGGCCAGCCGGGGGAGTGGGCCGCGGCGCTGGCGCTGGTGGCGTGGCTGCAACGGGAGCTTGGCTTGCCAGGCGCGGGGCATCTGACCTCGCCCGCAGCGGCGCCCAACAGTGTGTCAGCCCAGCTGCCACCACAGCAGCAGCAGCAGCAGCAGCAGCAAGCAATTGCGCTGTCGCCGGTGACAAAACCCCTGCAGCTGATTCAGCAGCAGCAGCAGCAGCAGCAGCCCGCGCTCACTGCGGCGCAGCGCCGCAAGGCCGCGCTGCCGGGGCGACGGGCAAAGCAGCCGGCCAACGCCGACGCACGCTTGGCCGCGCAGGGCACCAAGCCAGAGGCCGCATCACCAGCATTGACAGCAACAGATGCCGAAGAGGAGGATCCCGAGGCTGCGGCGGCGCTGGCCGCGTCTCACCTCATCCGCGGCGACCTGCACCTGCAGTGGATAGCCAAACTGTCTCCGAGGGCGCGCCTGCACCGCTCGCGATCCAACGGCGCCGCGGGCCCCGCCGGCGCGGCGGCGGCGGCGGAGGAGGGCGTGCCGGCCGACGTCGCGGCGGCTTGGAGGGCGGCGGCGGCGGCCGTGAACTTCTGCAAACGCAGCAGCAAGGACGCAGCCGGGCGCGGCCCGGCAGCCGCGGGGTCGACCCACACTGGCGGCGACGCCCAGGCGCGCGAGCTGGGCGCGGCGCAGGCGGCGTGGTTTGCGGTGCTGGACGCCTTCGTATCGCGCCTGCGCCGCCTGAAGCTGCAGCGCGACGGGGACCGCGGCTGCGCGGCCGAGGGGCCTGACAGGGGCGGCGGCGTCGGCGGCGGCGACGCGGGCGGGCAGGGCGCCTTGCCGCAGGGCAAGAGCCAGCAGCAGCAGGAGCAGCAGCAGCAGCGACACCATCAGCAGCTTCGGAGACAGCAGCAGCAGCAGCCGCGACCGCAGCATCACCAGGGCCCAGCTGCGTGGGCGGCGCCCGACGCAGAGCTGGAGTGGGCCCTCTCTGCCCTGCAGTCCGCGCTGCCCGCCGCCGCCGCCGCTGTCCCTGAGGATCCCGCCCCTGCCCCGCCCGCGCCGCGGCGCCCGCTGCCCGACGCGCTGCGCTCGGCGGCTGCGGCGCTCGCGCGCCGCGCGCTACGCGACCTGTACACCGCCCTGGTCGACGAGGTGATCTCCGCCATGGCGGACCACGTGCCCCTGATGGACATCGTTGCTAGGGTCTTGGAACGCCACGGGCAGGAGTCCTTTGGAGAGTTCCGCCCGACGCTGCTGGGCCTGTTTGGCGCGTGCGCGTACGAGCGCGCGATCATGGCCGCCGCAAACAGCCTGGTCACGAAGGACGCGTTCCGCCAGGTGTCGCGCGCGCACGCGC
>NW_014008523.1:3283-4029 GCF_000611645.1 Monoraphidium neglectum | reverse complement strand
GGGGGGGGGGGGTGCGGGGCGCCAGCTCCTTGCAGGGTGTGCGTCGCCTGCCCCGGCCCGTCTTCTGCTCTTGGATGTGCTACGAAGCCTTGGTTGCAATGCAAGGGACTTTCGAACAGCCAGCTGGCATCAGTCAGGGTTTGCAGCAGCATCTAGGGCGTGCGGGCTGCGTGCCATTGAGGTCGCGTCATCCAATGGAGACGCTGACGTGGCCACCTGGAACAGTAGCACGTTCTCCGCATCGATCTTGTTCCAGAACAGCTCCCTCGATTTTATGATCGAGTTGTATGCATAGGGCGCCGGCGCCAAGTTGTCCTTTGGCAAGGCGTGGAAGAAGACCCTCCGCCGCAGCGCGACCCCGGCGGCGGCCGCGCGTGCAAACTGGGCTGCGAGCAGTCGAGCGACACGAGCGGGGTGATAGAGTCGGCCCTAGTTCAGCGGAATTGGGCCATGCACTCGCGGCCGCGGCGGTGGGTGGGGCGCGGCGGCCGGCGCCCCCCGCGTCAGCGCACCTGCCGCTGGCCCGTGGAATATGTACAGGTCATAATCCAACGGCATGTGGGCGTCAAAGTTGTCCAACACATACTTGAGGTGGTGGTGCTTGCGGGGCTCGACGATAACCATGGCGCTGCCCTGCGGTCGCAGTCCGCGGCGGGCCGGTGAGGTCGGCGCGCGGCAGTCCGCAGCACGACTCCTCTCTGCACGCTCCGCCGGCGGGCGCGCTCGGGCGAAGGGCGGCGCGGGGG
>NW_014008523.1:0-2822 GCF_000611645.1 Monoraphidium neglectum | reverse complement strand
CTCGGGCGAAGGGCGGCGCGGGGGCGGGGGCGGGGACGGGGGCGGCGAGGCCCGCACCTGTGCGGGGCGCTTGCCCGTGGCTTGGCGCTCGAGGGCGTCCAGGCGCACGAGGATGCCGTGAAGCTGCTGCTCCAGCACTGAAGGCCCGTCCGGGGCAGCTGCCTGGCAGGCCACCGGCGGAGCAACCGTCGGCTTGCCGCTTGTATGGGTGTGATAACTTGCAGAGCATGCATGTGTACGGCAGGAGTTGCCTCACCTGAAAATGATGAACGAGCCACAGCCAGCTCGCCACTGCCAGCAGCAACAGCGACAGCGCTAGACCGTGCCATCTCCACTGCGCCAAGGCACGCAACCGCCGCGTGCCGCTTCCTGGCCTCATTTGCCACTGCCCATGATCAAGATGTGTAGCAATTTTCATAAGCAATAATGTATTGGCGGACTGCCCGTGTCTGAAATGAATCGGCTATTCTGTCGCGATGATCTGGTTGTTTTCAGGTCACTGGCAGTTGTGCCAAGAATATTCTATACTTCCCAAACTCGTCTGGTGATAACACTTGTTTCTAGGATCACCTGGGTTGGCGCGAGCTCGTGTCTACACTATGTATGTGTGTGTCGGCCGCGGGTGAGACGTAAGATTTATTTGACATTGTTGTTTGTTCCACGACCTGGTAGGAGTGCTGATCAACCTTGCCACCACAGGTGATGACAAGATTTAGTCAGGCTGCTCGAATGGTTGAGACCAGACCACCCGATTGAGACGACTGCACGCGTGCATGGGTGTGCACGCGCCATGGGTTCACGTGTGATTTTGAACACTCCAACACTCACCTGCCAATCAGCTTCATCGTATGCACACCCTTTCAATAATGTCTTTGTGTCTACACTGCTGGCAGGGCACAGAGCGGCTGTAACGATCATATTCATCGTCCCAGGTCTGGGGTATGCATAGCTGCTCTCGGCCTCCTACCCAAAGCTATATGAACGAAGGGTGGTCCATTTGGCTGACTCACAGTGGAGATGCAAGGACAACGCATATGGGGGAATGCCAATGATCTCAGGTTGACACAGTTGCAAGCAGAGCAGGAAAGCGGTTACTGTACTTCCTAACATTAGCTGGGAAGGCAGGCGTGACATCTGCACACTGGGGGCTGCTCAGTGCTACCAATGCCCACTGCGATTGTCGGCCACGGGCACACAAATGGTCCCTGTATTTGGAAAATCATGCGGAGCTCCTCACTCCCCATACATGCCCTCACAATTCCCAGGTGCAGGTGAAGGCCCGTGGTTTAAGCACCGCCTACACCCCATGTCACTAAGTAGTAATGCTTGTCTGTCTGCTTGCCCAGAATCGACCTGCCTGGCCTGCCGATGCAGCTTTCTTTCGGCCTGCTTGCTTGTTTGTCCTCTTGGATGCAGAAGACAGTGTTGAAGTATATATGTAGCAAAGGAAGCAGTTGAGCAACCTTAGCCTGCTAGGTGCGAGGCCAAGCAATTTGCAGCCTGGGAGTCATACACGCAAGGTTAGGAAGCTCATACTGTGCCCCGGTGTATGGTATACGTCAAGAAGGACGCACAACTCAAGTAGGCTGCCTATGCCAAGCCCTCAGAAAGTAAGGACGGCGAAGGGGCCCAGCTTGCAGGGGCTAAAGCCCCACCCACTGGGCCGATGGCAATGGGTGGGAGGGCACCAGCCCCGCCCTTCAAGTTGGTCCTGAGAGTGTTCGTCTCGACTTCTTACCCAGCTCTTCTGGATCGTGCTCAATATATTTGCTAGCCTGGATAGGCAGATGCAGTGTGGTCACTGCGCACGTGCACAGCTGCAAACCCCTGTTAATGGCAGTTTGTGTGGCAGGCCCCAGTCTGTCATCAGCAGTTGGGCAGTGCCCGTGTAGACCGCCCCCCCATGTGCGCAAAAAGTGTGTGCAGTGGGTGTGATTGAGCGGAACACGGGTGCAAGGCTTGGTTCATTGCTGCCCACAGTATTGCCCTCATGCACTTCTCATTTGTCGCTCCGGCCGCGCGTCCCCTTTGCATCACCATTAGCAGGTATCGTTCGCGGACGGCAGGGAGGCGGCGTCCAGCCTTCCCGTCCTCCCATTCGCGCGTTTGACGCACGTCGATCAGGGCTATGTTGGGGTTGATGGTGCCGAGCCCGGCTGTGTTTGCTCGAGCTGTTCCTTGGCAGCTGTCGGTGCAGCGCCTGGTTCCAAAGCATCGGCAGTCAGCTCCATTCTTCGTCGTGCAACACTGAAAATGCCAAAAGAGTCACGACACCGTCACACATTGCGGCCTGAAGAACAGGTAGCGCGCCGACGGCTGCGCTGTGGCAAGGCTGATGTGGGCCCCGCTGCTCGGGGAGGACCAGAGATGACGGTAGCACGCGTGCCAACGCGCCCATCCAGGACAGACTCTTCACAAAAACCCCGTTGTAATACATACGTTATTGCGACGTATCAATCGAATCACATAGCATCGTACAGCATTCGATCTGCCGGATCTGAGGGTGAATTTAGACCTCCGCGGCAAAGTAGGGCCGCGGGCCGTGCTGGGACCGACGATGCAGTCCCAGGCCAGGCCGTCTATTGGCCTGGTGCCCGGCCATTGCAGCCGGCCCGCAGCCGTGCGCCCATGCAGCAGCAGCGGGGCAATGGCGGCCGCCGCTGCGTGCAGCGTCGCAGCGTGCGGGCGCCCCTTGTCAGACCCTGAACAATGCAGCACCAGCGGCCAGCACACACACAGCGCCAACGCCACCGTCCTCCGCAGCCGCGGCGCCGGCCGGCATGCGAACGCCCGCGCCCGCGCCCGCGCCCGCGCCGCGACCG
>NW_014008524.1:0-3569 GCF_000611645.1 Monoraphidium neglectum | reverse complement strand
CGCGCCAACGGGTAGGGGCTGCGCGGCTGTGTGGGCCCTAAATTCTTTGGGGGACGGTCATTCTCATCTCTTCTTAACCATGCAGCGATGTCTTCGCATCCCAAGGCCTCTGCTTTTGCCCTTCCTGGTATTCCAATGAGCAAGGCGTGGCTGCGTCGAGCACGCCTGGCGCTGCCACGCGCCCTGCTGGGCCCCAGCTCATGTGCTTTGCCGCGTTTCATCAGCGCCCGGTGCCCCTCGCCCCTGCGGGGGGTGCGCGCGCACCCTGCACATTCCTTGGCGGGCGTCGGTGGTGGGAGGGGTGGTGGGACTGTCTGGCTGGACACACGCGGTTTGCTCTGAGCCGTTATGGCAACTGCCTCATCGATGCGAGTCATCGACGCGAGGATGCGGTGTCACCCGATCACCAAGTATTGGTAACCCTTGCAACGCAGAGGTAATCTCTTGGCATGCTGGTTTGCTGGCAGTCCGGGGCTTGCGCCTCTCTACCCCTTTGCACACCGACCCCACCGCGCAAAGGCCAACAAATCGCAAGGGGCGCAGCTGGCAAGCCGGGCGCGCAATCACCAGGGTTGGGGCCCACAACGGCTGCGGGTCAATACCGATGTCCACCAAGATAAATCCTGTCTCCTTGGTGCACGGCCGATCATGCTCACTGAATGCCCGAAACGTGAGGTGTCAGCGTGTTATGAAAGGTGTGTCCTGCTGTGTGAGCACCTTCAAGCCTGGCTGCAGGCCGGCGGTGCAGGAGGGGTGGCGCCGCTGCGCAGAGCCATCTGTGCGGCTTTGAAGGACTGGTGCGAGCTCGGGTGTGGGGAGGGGAGAGGGCAGGGCAAGCTTGAGCATCGCTTTCCATGGCAGGGCTGATGAATTGCCGATGTCCAGAATTAAGCGTGGGCGTGTGTGGCGCCCTTGATGGATGCGAACCTCCTGTTGTGCAGAGGCTGCAGTGGGCACCATGGGCGTAAGCTGTCACAACCCCCACATCCGGGCAGCACAGCAGCTCACTTCCCACGTGGCCACAACACAACTGTTCCTTACAACACCGCCATGTCAGCAGCGAGCGCGCCGGCGTCGTGAAACAGCTGCCAGTGCCGACTCGGGTAGCTTGCCCCATCCTCACACCCAGCAGGCTCAGGCAGCAACAGCGGTGCCTCCAGACAGAGAGTTGACGCGCTGGCGCCATCCCTTCACGGTGTGTCGGCGCATTGACGTGGCAGCCGCCGCCTTGCAAGCTGGAAGCCGGAGCAGAGCCCCCCCCCCCGCCTAACGAACGGCGGCCACGAGGGGTTTGGTTGTCGAAGTTCAGGGGCCTAGCTGCATGGGGGCGACGCCAGTGGGGCGGCAAATTGCAGCTCAGGCGCCCACTGGGCACTAAGCGAATCCGGCAGCGGTGGTTGCTAGTGCCATGGAGTGCGATGATGTGCTGGTGACCGCTACAGTTGCAGAGAGCCCTTGTGCTTGCCCCCCTCACAGCTTATACTACTACAGTCACCCCAAAGCACTGCACAGTGCAGCAGTGGCACCCTCTGCGGAGTGTGTTGCCTGCATTGTCAAAGACAGCGCCAACTCTTTTGCTCATGTGTGGCTTTTGCTGGTCTGCCTTGTTGCGGTGACGTCAGCGTGACATCACCATGACGCGGCCGCAGCTCAACCCCTGATGACCGCCACAGCAGCGGGCGGTTGACCGGGCCCGGCTGGCCGCATGCAGATGTGACTCCTAAATATCCCACCATACAACATCACCATCCGCTAATGTCGTCTGCCCAGCAAGCACAGTATCTGAGGAGTGGCTGGTTACAAGCATTTGTGTCTGGTGCCGCGGGCCGTAAAAATGTGGTCAAGCCTCCACTTGCTCCTTCTCCTCAACTTGCTCCTTCTGCTGCCTTGGCTGCCTCGGCTGCTTCGGCTGCTTCGGCTGCTTCTGCTGCTGCTTCTGCTTCCCCTGGCCGCCGCCGCCCTTGCCCCCGCCACCACCCGCCGCCGCGCCGCCCGGCGCCGGCTGCGTGACATAAGGCACCGAGTCATCCAGCCGCGCAAAAACCGGCACCGGCGCTGGTGTCACGTGCCCGGCTGGCAACCCGCCCCACGCCGTCCCCGCCCACGACGCGCCCGCCAGCACCGCCAGCGGGTCCGCGCCGTCGCCGCCGCCGCCGCTGCCGCCGAGGCCGAGCTGCGTGAGCATGCGCGCGGCGACGCGCGGCACGACGGGCGCGAGCAGCAGCGCCACGATGCGCGACGCCTCCAGCACCGCCACCAGGGCGCGCGCCGCGGCCGCCTGCTCCTCCTCGGTGCCCTGACATGGTTGTCGTTTGGAGGATTGAGTTTTCCTTCTTCAGTCGTGTCAATAAAGAACCCAGCGACATGCAGTCGGGGTGGGGGCCTGGCCATACGTGCGCGCATGCATAGCTTCAAGTAAGGGGGCCCGGCACCACGGTGACCCTGGCAGACCGGCTGATACCGCCACGCTCTGCCAACATGCCGGCGCTCGCGGGCCGCCGCGCACGCCCTCAAAGGGACCGCCAAACGCCCCAGGACCACGCAGATCCGCGCGGCTGCGCCGAGCGGCGCGCCGCGCACGGCGCGCGACCCCGTCCCTCCCCAACCACCGGCAGTTGGTGGGAGTCATAACAGTGCAGTAATATGAACAGCCGCGACACTGGCGCGCGTCTGCGCACGCGCGCGCGCGTGTGTGCGTGAGTGTGTGAGTGTGTGCGCGTGCGCCCGCACCTTCTTGAGGGCCGTCCAGGGGGCGACCTCCTCCATAAACAGGTTTCCCCGCGTCGCCACCCCCACCACCGCCTCCAGCGCCAGGTGCGGCGCCATGGCCGCGTACGCCTCGGCCGCGCGCGCGGCGCCCTCCTCGGCCGCGGCGCGGAGGGGGTGCCCGGCGGCGGAGGGGGCGACGTCGGAGGCGGAGGCGGGGAGGGTGCCGGCGCAGTACTTGTGGAGGAGACCCAAGGTCCTGGGGGCGCGAGGGGAAGGTTGGGATTCGAGGTGTGTATGGGGCGGGGTGAGGTGACTCAAGTTGAAGTACAAATTTGGGCTGCGCAGATCGTGGTTCATCAGTTCACGCAGCTGCAAGGCGGTGGGTGGGGCTGGCGCGTGTTGAGTGATATCACACTGGTGAACGCCCGCCCTGCTCGACCGGGCTAGCAGCAACGACGACTGTCGATAGCAGTTGACATGGTGCTGCTTTGCACAGCCCGCGGCCTGCTGTTCCCCCCGCCTTGTGCACCTTTCACCACTCGGCACGGCTACGCACCCACCAAGCAAGCTGCCTCTCCACCGTCCCCGACCCGACGTGCGGGCGTGATAAAGCACGATCCCTTGCCTCCAGGACCCACCTGTTGAGCATGTTGCCCACAGTGTTTGCCAGCTCAGCATTGACTGTCTCGCGGAAGGACTCCTCGCTGAAGTTGCCGTCCTGCCTGCTCACGATAAGGGGTTGCATACACGTGTGCGTGCACGTGTGTGTGTGTGTGTGTGTGTGTGTCTGAGTGTATGTGTGTGTGTGTGTGCGTGCGTGTGTGTGTGTGTGTGTGTGTGCGTGTGTGTGTGTGTGTATG
>NW_014008525.1:3193-4002 GCF_000611645.1 Monoraphidium neglectum | reverse complement strand
AAACGCGATGGCTTTTGAGGCTGATGAACAACCAGCCCAACAGCATGCAAGGCTTTCACCATCATTCTTGACAGCCATTCCAACCTTTGAAGGCATTGAGGGGTTGGAGGCCCATGAATGGCTGGAGGGCCTGGAGGATTATGCCCAGATGTGTGGCTGGTCAGCCGAGCTGTGTCTGCGCATTGCTAAGCGCAGGTGCACCGGCGCCGCCCGCACATGGGTCACTGGTTGCACCTACCATGGGTGGCCAGACTTCAAAGACCAATTCATCAAACGTTTTGGTGAAGACTACGACACCGTCCTGGCCGAATTTGAGGACTGCAGGCAGCATGCCAAAGAGCGGACGCTCACCTACCGTGACCGTTTCCTCTCCCTAGCATCGCGTGCCGGCAGGAGGGTGGATGACCTGCTCATCAAAAAGTTCTTTTGGGGGCTCAGGCCTGAGCTCCAAGCTCAGCTGGTTCCCCAAAAGCACGCGTTGACCACCCTTGACCTTGTAGTTCGTGCCGCCCAAGACGTCGAGGAGTACCTGAAAAAGAACAACGGCGACTTCAAGAATCCTGCAGCGCGCGGCATGGCTGCCCCCAATTCTGCCAACTACACCGGCCGAAAGCCCTGGGACAATCGGCGCCCCGTTTTCGAGCGGCGGCCGTTTGACTCGGGCAACGCGGGAGCGCAGTTAGGGCCGCGCAACGACTACGTGCGTCAAGACCGTGGCAACCACCCCAACAACTACCGGCCCCCGGGCCCCAATCGCAATGCGCCTCCTGCTGCTGCGCCGTTTTATCGGTCAGCGGCACAGACCCCAG
>NW_014008525.1:0-2761 GCF_000611645.1 Monoraphidium neglectum | reverse complement strand
CTCACGACCAAGCTGACTGTCCAGATGACCAACAATGGTGCCTGGGTGAAGAGGAGATAAACATGAAGCGGGCCGCCGACAACTTTGGCCCCCGCGCTCCCCACAAGAGGGTTGCTTTTGAGGCGGATCCGCGCCCTGACCCTGCGCCGCCAAGGGGGCCCAGCCCCCTGCAAGAGCCCATGGGACAGATGCGCGTGCCCCCCTCGAGGACGGCAATTGACACCACGGGCCGCCAATCGCCCGGCGGCGTCAGGCCCCCCTTGGGCAATCCTCGCGCTGCGGCTGCTTCCCTGCGCCCTGCTACCGGGCCTTCGCCACGGCACCCGGCTGTGAACCCTGCTGCAGCGGCCACCCAACCGCCGGCACCGGGAGTAACGGCAGAGACATTGGCCATGAAGAAGGGCCGCGAGCTCGCACATTCTGCTTGCGGCAATCTTCACATTGACGGGATGAGAGAATCCTCAACTGTCATTGAGGCCGTCAAGACTTGCTGCGCTGGCGTTATGGTTGCAGACCACAATCTCGTTGAGAAAGGGCTGGACATAGCCAGAAAAGTCGACGCCCTCACGCGAAAACTTGCCTCGGCCCCACCCCCTCGGCGCTCAAACCCTGCACCACTGCAAGCGCTTGCCGAGAACAACTTGACCGAGGTCTCCAAGAATACGTCCGAGGCCTTCCATGACTACCCTGCCTACAATCCCACGCCTGTGCCTGCCAACCCCAACAAGTTCTCCATCTGTCGAGGCATGGTGCACGTGGGCGACTACCAACTGATGGCTGTGCTCGACACCGGCGCCAGCAGTTCAGTGGCTACAATCGACCTTGTTCGCAAGCTGGGCCTCACCAATCACATTGAGGAGGGCCAGCGTACCTGTTTCTACAATGCAGATGGTCGGAGGTCTGAGAGCCTCGGCTCCATCAGGAACCTTCCGGTCACTCTGGGAGGGCTCACGTCTTCCATTGACGTCTCGGTGTCCGATGCCCACAACTACCAGCTACTGTTGGGATTGGATTACCTGGGGCCAATCAAAGCGCAGGTCGACCTTGCAGCCAGCATGCTGCATTTTCAGCCTGACCGCTACACGCGAAAGTCAATCCCAATCCACTTCACCAGGAGTGCAACTGTCTCAGACCGTTTCACCCTGCTGATGGGACCCACTGGGAGCGATGACGCACCCCTTGAGCATGCTGACGGGCAACCGCCATCACAGGAAGTTTTGGGCAGTCCTAATCTGCTGCCCAATGCTGGCCCTGCTGATGATCTCATGCTTGAGCAGCCTGCAAGTCTTGCTGAGGTCAATTACAGCAAAGACAGGAATAACGCGCATGTGGACGCCCCCTCGTGCCCAAATGACAAGCCCTGCGCCAAGGAAGCAGAGGCTGCTGTCAATGTGATGTTGACAAATGCAGAGGAGAAGGAGCAGGCCAACATCGGCCTTGCCGAGGGGGAGCACTCTCAGCCCTTGGGCTTGGATTGCCTTGCACCCCTCACTCTCTCTGAGTTTGCGACAGCGCCCTCGCGTTCTGATGTTGCTGAGCGTACCCCACACGCTGCAACAGCTGGGGCCCGCACCAAGGAGCGAGGCTCAAATCCACCTTCTAATGTTGCTGCCATCAAATTGCAGCATGTAGGGAAGGTCCATGGCAAATCCTTGCCACCAGGCCAGAAATGGCTGTTGGTAATCCAGTTGTTCTGGTGTTTGGGCTTCACGGCACACTGCCTGAACGCTCGAACCCCGCCGGCGGCTCCTCAGCGTGCCGGCAGGTATGTGCACCCAGGCTTCTTGCCGTTCGTTCCGCAGCACGAGCGCAACCCTGTGCTCCCGAATGATTGGCGCCCTGCGCTTGCGATGCCCAAAGGAATTGCTGCTAGCCAGCACCCCGCCGAGGTACCTGCCAAAAGCTCCATCGGCATCAAGACGGACCCAGAAACAACAAAAGTCCAAGCCAAGCAGGGGAGTGACTCCGGCCCCCCGATTACAAAAAACCACCCATCAAGACTGAACCTGAGCCTACCCCTCCGTGTGGCGCCATCGACACCAAACCCTGGTGAAAACTCCTCCCCATGCCAGAATGGCCCGGGGACGGGCCATCTTGAAGGGGGAGGGGGGGAATCAGCCAGGGCCAGCCATGCTGGCCCCTCGCTGTCTGCCCATCCACCAGCACGAGCCTTGTGTGGTCTGGCCCACCTCATGTCTACCATGTGGAGGGCCAGCTGCAATTCACCTGAGTTTCCAAGAAAAATATGTCGCCCCGGCGACAGAGTTTCCGCGGTCTGCTTTGCGCTTGGGATTGCAGACCGCTCCAATGCCTGGTGCCAGTTGCTTGGACCTGGCCTGCCCTGTGCTGGGTTCAGCCCATGGCGCACTGTATGTTATGTTGAAAGTTGAGTTAGGTGGTTGGCCGACAGCCTGTGTCGAGTTTCCCCACCTTGCGTTGTTGTTTCATTCCTGTGCAGCCTGGGGCAAGGGCCCAGCGGCGCACTGTGCCAAGGTCAGTCCAAGGCACACGGTGGAAGGTGTGTTGTGTGGATTGATTGGGGTGCTTGACCGCCAATCTGTGGTGTGCTTTGCTAAGGGGGGTCTCCCGCCTGAGACCCCAAGGATCGTTTTACACCCGGAGCTTTGCGTTGTTGTGTACACAGTTGTTATCTTTGTGCAACCCTGCACAACCCAGGTGCCCTGTTTGCTCGCACCCGATTACATTTGTCAGCACTTGACGTCACGGGGACGTGCCGTTTTAAGGCGTGGGGGGTCACAGC
>NW_014008526.1:1055-2593 GCF_000611645.1 Monoraphidium neglectum | reverse complement strand
CACACACACACACACACACACACACACACACACACACACACACACACGAACGCACACACACACACACACACACACACGAACGCACACACACACACACGACCGCACACACACACACTCACACACACGAACGCACACAAACACACACACCCAAACCCCCTCACCTCCCGTGTGTACTCCCCCAGCACGCGATCAAAGTCCTCTGGCACGCTCCCCGGCTCCACCAGCGTCCTGATCATCTCCGGCGACCCCTTCGCATACAGCGCGTACCCGCCTCCCACCGCCGCCGGCCGCCGCACCACCACGAGGTTCCGCTGCAGAGCGCTGCTGAACTCGAACCGGCGCACGATCGCCGCCGCCGCCGAGGGGTCGAAGCCGCCGACCGCGCCGGCCGCGCCGGGCGGGCAGACCCAGCCCAGGGCCGGCGGCGCGGGGCCGGCCGCGGCGACGGCGGCGCCGCCGTCCTGCTGCTGCTGCTGCTGCTGCTGCTGCTGCATCGCCGCCGCGATGGCGTCGGCGGCGGCTGCCGAGTGGGTGGTCGCTTCGTCGTGATCGTGCAGGTCCCACTCGCTGGCGGCAAACAGCTTCTGATCTAGGGGATCCCCCACCTGGCGATTTTGTTATGGGCGGTTTTGCAGCAGTTTGGCCGGGCAGTTTTGTGGGGTGCCCTAAACCATTGGGAGCTGCTTGGGCGGCGGCTCGCAGTCACGGCGGAGGAAGGGGCGGCTGACGCGTCGGGCATGCAGGGAGGCGACGAGCTCGGGGACTTGCTGGGCAGGCGCGGCTCTTTGAAAGAGAGCCGGGAACAAACCAATGGGTGTTTGTGTGAAGGTGCGGGGTGTGGGTGGGCTCACCAGTGTCTCCCCCATGCGCGCGAGGCCATGGCAGCTGGCGAGAAGCTGCGGCAGGCCAGGAGGCAGGGCCGCCATCACGCGGGACATCGGCTCAAAGGAGGAGCCGACAACCTGGATGTGATGAATCATGGGATGGATGGAGGGGTTTGTGGGATGCATTGAGTGATGCATGCTCGTGTGTGTGTGTGTGTGTCTGTGTGTGTGCGTGCGCGCGCGTGCAGGTGCGTGCTCGCGTGACTGTGTGTGTGTGTGTGTGTGTGTGTGTGTGTGTGTGTGTGTGTGTGTGCAAGCATGCAGGCACTTTCAGGGGGGCGAGTTCAGCAGCAGCAAGGTGCAGCATGCAGCAGGCGGCTCCTGGCGCTGACACGACACTACCAGGGGCCGGCCGCATGCATGGGGGCCCGGCCAGACACAAACCCTCCCAAACAGGCAGGACCCCAGAGGCCCGCACGCGGGGCCGCCCGGCTGCTGCGCGAGGGGGGGACGCCCCGCGGCAGGCCCCTTCCTGCCTGGCGACCGCACCCTTGACCGCTCCACCGCCGTCTGGATCAACACACCCCAATCACCAGCGAGCCCCAGCCCCTGGACCACCCAGAAGCCTCAGCACACACACAGCGCCCCCCCCCCCTGGCTCGTGCCCAAACAGGCGCCCCTGCCGGCAGCGCCCCCACTGGACATGTTGTAGAG
>NW_014008526.1:0-786 GCF_000611645.1 Monoraphidium neglectum | reverse complement strand
GTTGTAGAGCGCACCGTGTCCCCTGCGCCCGACACGGCGCCCTGCAGCTGTAGCCCCCGCCCCGCCCGCAAAGAAACAAAAACCCCGCCTTGCCCACCAGCATGATGCCCTGCAGCCCCAGCCCCTGCTGCGTCAGCACACACCCAAAAACTCCCTTCTTCACAAACCAATCCACATTCACCGAGACAGACTAGTACGCACAGCTCCCCCCCGCGTCCCCCACCGGCGCGACGCCCTGCAGCTCCAGGCCCTGCTCCGTTATGACACACCCAAGCCCACCCTCCAAATTTCGCCCCAAAGCGGCGTGCAAGCCCAGCCCCCCCTCCTCCCCCATCTTCCCGAGAAGAACACCCTAAACCCCACACCCTGAACCCTAAACCCAAGAAACCCTAAACCATCTCACCGGCACGATGCCCTGCAGCTCCAGCCCCTGCTCCGTCAGCGTCCCCGTCTTGTCGAAGCAGATGACGTCCAGCTGCCCCGCCACCGTGATCGTGTGCGGCCCCGTCACAAACACGCCCCGCTTGCGCAGGCGGCCGATGGAGAACACCGTCGCGATCGTGAGGCACGCCGGCAGCGCGGGCGGCACTGCGACGGTGATCATGTCGAGGAACCGGACCGCGATGCGCGCCGGCGGCGCGCCGATGCGCGCGAGGACGACGGCGGCCCAGAGGAAGAGGAGCATGCAGGTGGCGAGCATGACGAATATGAACTTGAGGGAGTCGCTGACAAAGGCCTCGGCCTGCTCCCTGGGGAACAGGATGGACCTGGGGGGGAGGGGGTGGT
>NW_014008527.1:2554-3771 GCF_000611645.1 Monoraphidium neglectum | reverse complement strand
GTGCATATATAGGGGGTGGACAGCTTGGGGCTGGGGACGCGATCGGGTGACTTGCTGACTGCATGCGAGGCAATCTCCAGGAAAGGCACCGCAAGAGGCCGCGTCAGTGGAGCAGCAAGAGGTGCCGCCGCACGTGCGTGAAGTGCCGCTGGCCCCGCAGCGGCGGGTGCCACCGCTCCTGTTCCCGCGCGTGTCTACATAAACAACACGGACACATCCCCAACGCTGCCAACGCCCAAGCCCCGGCCGGCGGCTGCCGCCCGGTCCACGCGAGGGTCCGCCCCCCCTGTTTGCCAAGTGCAGGCAGCAAGGAAAGCCCCTGACCGCTGGCACACACCGGCGCCGAAAATACGGCGCGCAGGCCGGGATTCGGCCGCGCCGCCCGCTGCCAGGGTGACGCCTGTGTTTGGCAGCGGCCGGCCCAGCCAGCAATCGACTGCTCTCCATGCTCCCTTGACCGCCAACGCCGGGAAGCCAGCCCAGCCCAAATGCAAAACGGAAGCAGTACCCTACAGGCCCCAAGCACCAACACTCGAGACTCTGGTCTTTGCAGCGTTGGCAAAGGAGCCAAGCAAAACAACTGTCTCACAATTCCGCGCTAACAAGGCCTAAGCATCCAACATGAAAACCCTAGTTATATCAAGCCTAAGTATATGAAGGACACCCACCACGAGGTCGCAGCCCTTGTCGATGAAGGTGCCCGACCCGATGACGCAGCCGCGGACGGACGAGCCGTTGATGCGGGAGCCGTCCCCCAGCAGGCTGTCCTGGATCGTGGACTCCGTCATCTGCGCCGCCGTCAAAGAGATGAGATCGTGGGGTGTTGGAAGGGGGCTTTTGGGTTTTCAGGGCGTTGGAGCAGTCGGAGGAGGAGCGACGCGCTCGTGCTTTGCAAGCGGGCATGCGCGTGTGCGCCGTGCGTGCCTGCAGCATGCACAGGCGCATGCTTGCGCGTGTATGTGGGTGGGAGGGATGGTGCAAGAAGGTGCGGGCGCTGTTGAGGGTCGATCGCCGCCAGTCGGTCGATGACGTGTGTCGGCGCCGTAAGTGAGCATACGGTACGAGGCGAGGCAGGCACCGGGGTGGCCCCCGTAATCGCAGGGCGGATGCGGGGCCGGCCCAGGTCAGGTGCGCGCCTTTGTGGGCGGCAGGGTGCGGGCGGACGTGAAGATGGGGTGCGTCTTGTCAAACAGCTGCAGCTTCAGCGTCTGCGGGGG
>NW_014008527.1:0-2354 GCF_000611645.1 Monoraphidium neglectum | reverse complement strand
GGGGGGGGGGGGGGGGGGGTGAGAGAAATGCGCACGAAAGAGGGTAAGGGGGAGACAAAAAGGTGCTTGTGCGTGCGTGCGTGCGTGCGTGTGCGCGCGCGCGTATGTGTGTGTGTGTGTGTGTGTGTGTGTGTGTGTGTGTGTGTGTGTGTGTGTGTGTGTGTGTGTGTACGTGTCTAAATCAGCAAGGTATGATGCGTATGCATATGGGTCGAGTGCACAAGTAAGGGAAGGGTGCCGTTCACGCCGCCAGCAACGGCGACGCGCCGCTCCTGTCTCAGGGCGCGAGCAGAGCTGCGCATCGACATTCGTGGGGCACGCGGATCCTGCAGCCCCAAGAGCACCTCCTCGGCTTCCCCAAAGGCCCCTGAGAAACGCCTCGAGGAGCGCCTGGACTCCCGCAGCCGCCGCAGAGCCCCCCGCAAAAACAGGTGCCCCTGCTTGCCCTGCCCCGCTGCCGCCCCATCATGCCACTCTCTGGATGCTCCTTCGCCCCCTCCTTGCCGCCTTGCAGCCCCCTCCCTGCGTGCCCCCCGCCCTGGTCATCTGGCACTTACTGCCCCACCCCGTGCCGACCCGCGCCGTCCTGGCCCATCCCCCCTTGTCCCATGCCGCCCCGCCCCGCCCACTGTCTGGGCGTCCGCTCACCCCCTTTGCCAGTGCCATGTGGGCCTGGAAGTAGTCCTTGAGGTTGCCCACGTCCTCCCAGTACTGGCGGGGGTGACGTCACACGAGGGGCCGATGACGTCATGCGGGGGTCGAGGGCCAGGAGAGGAACCACGCTTAAGTAGTTGAGGGGTAGGGGGGCGCTGGCGACGCGCACACAGACAGTCCGGAGGCCATCTGCAGGAGTCGCCTTGTGAGTCAACATGGCGGAGGCTCTTCACGTACGAGCGTGTCAAGCACAGGCGCGCGTGTGGGGGCGCGGGCGCCCTTTTGTGTGCAGTTGCTCTGCTCGCGGCGGCGGCGGCAGCGGCGGGGGGCCGGGAGCGAGGCAGGCGCACCGTGGTGTGTGGGTATGCCACGATGCGGCGCTCCCCTATGACTGCGGGAAGCACGTCTCGGCTGAAGTCCACGGCATGAGGGAACTCGCGGTACAGCAGGTCAAGGAGGGCCTGGGGGGGAGGAAGAGTGTTTGCATGGTGTGCATAGTGTGTTGTGGGTGCTGTGTATGCGGTGTGTGTGTATGTGTGTCGTGGGTGCTGTGTATGTGGTGTGTGTGTATGTGTGTTGTGTGTGTGTATTGTTTGTGTATGTGTGTATGTTGTATATGAGTCCTTGCACGCACAGGGTTGCACCTTGATGGCGGTGCAGCACGCTTAAAAGCGGCCGTTACCCGACAAAGCAGGGCAAGTGCGTCCGCTCGACGCTTGTGAGAGGGCGAGCAGGGCGCATGGGGGGGTTGGCATTTCGGTGACCCATATATACATCAACAACCCCCACCTTCTTTTTGAAGACGTAGATGCCCATTGATGCCACGTAGGGCTTCTCCTCCGCATCATCAGCGCACAGGCCTGACGCCCCACGCCGGGGGGGGGGGGGGCAAGTGCGCCCAGAGACATTAGCCAAGTCAGGCGCCGCCCGTTGCAGGGGTGCGTGATTGGGGCACGCACCTCGCCTGCACGCCCGCAAGCCGCCACTTGTACTGCGGCCAGGGGTCGGCTGCACGGGAAAGCCCTAACAGCCGGGGTTGGGCGCGTCGTCCGGCACCGCCCCACAGCACGCGTGTGCTCGAGCCTTGCGCCATCAGACAGGGCTGGCGGGGAGAATCACAATCACTACCCCCAAAAACGGAGTCCCGGTGGCTCCAATCAGCGCAAAGGTGCCGTGAGCAGGCTGGATGAAGCCACTCGACGCACGCAGCGCAGCCTGCGGCGTCGCCCCCCCCCCCCCCGGGGCCCACCGTAGCTTGTGTAGCATGACGTATCCATGGACATGGTGTGCAGCATGGCCTCTGGCGGCTTCTCCTCAAACTGCTCCACATTCATGTCCTCGTCAACCTGGGTCGATTTCGATGGCATTGTTTGGGCGGATTCATTACTATGTTTCCAAGGCGCGGATTGGAAGCGTTTTTCAAGGATTGTGAAGGACGGGGATGGGGCCAGAATGTTTGATATGATCGTCGAGGGTGGGTTTCGGTCGTCGTCAAGGGGTGAGCGGCGAGGGGTGAGGCGTGTCCAGCTGAGGGGCGGGCGTCCTCCAAGTTCATGCCCAGCAGGGACCCCGCCCCCGCTGTCTGAATGCAGCCTAGTGGGTCCCCGACACCCGGCCTGCATGCCAATTCGCTGCTGAGCGCAGCGCGCTCTCGACTGGTCATTCTCCTGTCTGCTGCGCACCTGCGACGCGCCCAGGGG
>NW_014008528.1:2777-4492 GCF_000611645.1 Monoraphidium neglectum | reverse complement strand
CCCGCGTCCTATCCAGGTCCACCACCAACGCCCTCTTCCCAACCCCACACCGCGCCCACCGTCTCATGCAGTGTTTTGGGGTCCGAGACCGCCTTGAAGGTCCTCTCACAGGAGATGCCCTTGCGCTGCGGCTCAGACTCGGGCGGCAGCTCAGAGTGCCGCGTGGCGCCTGCGCAACGCAGAGGAGCGGGGGCCTGAGAAGGCGGGTCAAGACGGGCAAGCGACGCCACAAACGCCGCCGCCGCTGGCCTCTTGGCATGTTGTCCTTGCCATCACCTGCCCACCCCATGCTCACCCAGTCCCAGTGACACCCCCAGGAAGAATTCGAGGGCCACGGGGCTGAACAGCGCCGCCACCAGGCCGCGGCGCTCAAACAGCTCGCCACACGTGGTGGCACCCAGGGCAGACACCAGCTGAGGGGGCGCAAGGGGGGAGGGGTGGTGGGGGTGGGTGCAGGGGCGTCGCAACACCGCTGAGGATGTGGCGTGCAGCAGGCCCATTTAATGGGCTTCATGAGGGTGTCTGTAAGCTTCCGCAGCAGCTCGAGCTGTCGGTTGGCTGGCATCAGCACTTCTCATCGCGCGCAAGCGCGCAGCCAGTGTGTGCCCCTGCCTCCCCTGCTCCCCCCCACCTGCTCCGTGACCTTGCCGATCCCGGGCACCCGCCGTATGGGCAGAGAGCTGATGAAGGCCGTCACCGCGGCCCTGGAGGGGGCCAGGACGTACTGGCCATCGGGCTTGTTGATGTCGGACGCGACCTGGCAGGGGATAGGGGCGGCCGTCATGCAGGTGCCGTAAGGGCGAGAGCGGTCACCATGTTGTCACCAACAAACGGCCCAAAGGCGGCACGTAGCCTCTCAGGTGTTGGCACTGGCAAAGAAAACACCTGTGTGCCGCAACTCAGGACGACTCAGCACAGCAGCTGGAGTGACCGTCTGCCCGCCGCCCCCACCTTTGCGAGCAGCTGGTTGGGTGCGACGCCCACACTGCAGGTGAGGCCCCTGGTCTCGTCCCTCACACGCGCACGCAGCTCAGCTGCCACCTGGCGGGGTTGAGTCGGGGGCTTTGCAGTAAGGCAGTGGCGCGAGAATCAGGACGGCGTGAGTTGGGCTAGGGCGTGGCGGCCACACCGCCATGTTGGTGGCGCGTCCTCACTGGGTGAACGCTCCTCCTGAACCCCGTGCCCACCTGCTCCCCGGTGACGCCGTGGCGGCTGCAGTAGTCCGTCACATCCAGGTACGCCTGCGGTAGCGGGGCGGCCGGCGGCGGGTGGCGATTCGCTCCTGCGCCATGAGCACCTCAGCCATACCATGCCATGCATGGGTGGATGGCCGGTGGACACAGGCAGCACAACGCCGCTGCACGGGTGCGTAGCCTGCTTATATGCTGAAGCTTTGCACGGGAAGGGGGGCGAGGGTGTCTTTCTGCTGCGTACCCAGCGCAGCACCCACCTCATCCAGGCTGCCTGCCCTGAAGTCCGGGTCATACACCCTGGGGGAGGGGGCAGGAGGAGGGGGCGGGAGGCTGTTGGGTGAGCCACGGGCGCTCAACTGTTACACGACGGTTGCATGGATCCTGAGCCTTGTGCCAGCCAGCAATTGAAGCGACCATATGGCCCCGCAGGAAAAAAAGTCTGCATCAGGACATCGCACGCTCACACACACACACACACACACACACACACACACACACACACACACACACACACACACACAC
>NW_014008528.1:0-1856 GCF_000611645.1 Monoraphidium neglectum | reverse complement strand
CACACACACACACACACACACACACACACACACACACACACACACACACACACGTGCGCGGCCGAGCGCACACAAAAACGAGCACACCTGAACACGCGGCGTGTCTCCTCGCTGGCCGCTGTGTACTTCTCAAAGTTTGGCTTGACAAACACCAGCTGGGGGCACAGCTTCAGGGCCACAAAGCCGGGCATGGCGCTGCGCACCCCGTAGGGGCGAGCCTGCACGGCGGCGAGGGGTCGGGGTGCAGGTGCCTGGGTGTCAAGGACAATGCAACGTTTTGACCTCCAGATACAAATAGGGTGTAAGTTCTGATGGCCGCATGGCGTTCTATGACACAGCGTTCAGGCCATCCCCTGTGTCCCTTGACAGCACTCGCACTGACGCACACAGGATCGCGGCATCGGCCCCTCGCCCGCCCCCCTCACCATGTAGTTGGCGGTGGTGATCATGCCCGTGCCGCCGACCGCCATGGGCACCTCCCTGAGGCCGGGGTCATCCCTCTCCTCCACAGCCGCGTAGAACGCGTCCATGTCGCAGTGCAGCCAGGTGCGGCCAAGGTCACGCCGCGCCTCAAGCGCGGCCACGCGCGCGTCGACAGCCCTGGCAGGGCCAGGACATTTGCGCGGATGGAGCGTGGGGTGTGTGTATGTGAAACAACTGGCAGGAGCAGCTTCTGCAATTGGCCTAAGCAGCAATGGGCCGTCTGGCCATTGCCAGTGCCGACACATGCTCTCGTTCACGCACCGAGTGTGGGCGGCCAGCTCTGCTGGGCCCAGGGCGGCCGCTCTCTGCCTGAGGCGCGCTATCTTCTCGTCGACGGCCGCCTGCTTGCGCTGCTCATTTTTGAAGTGGGCGCTGTCCTGCGGGCCGAGGACGGGAGGGCGGGGCCCAGTGGGGTGTGAGCAGCAGGGATCTTGCATCAAACAGGAAAGTGCTAAGCAGAGGGGGCCTGGGGTATTTTGTGGAAGCGTGGCAGGCAGGCGGTCTGTGGCTGGACACGCACAGAGTCGTGGTGCCATCTGGCAGCGGCCTGCTGCCGTGGACCCCACCTTGCTCATCTCGTAGACAACCTGCAGCACAATGAGGGACGGGCACCCGCGTAGCAGGTTCACGTTGTCATTTGCACACTCCAGGCGACCAACGGCCTCTGCTACTGAGAAACAGCTTGCTGCAGGGACCTTTGGTCCTGGCAATCAAGCAGGCATGGCCGGGCAAGGCGCGCGAGCCCCAGCCCCGCCGTCCCCACCTTCTTGACGCGGTCCTTGTCAACACCCTGCATGCCCGCCTTGGCTGCGGTAAACACGCTGCTGTAGTCCCGCCATGCCTCGCGCTTCTCAGGGGACACCGCGGGCGGCAACGCCGCCGCTGCGGCTGCGGTACTGTGCACCTCCCTGCCAACACTGCTGACGCTGGCTGCAGGAACGGGCCCCAGTACCGCCGCCCTGCAGTTTGGCAAAATGTCTATGTCCAGCCCATGCTGAGTTTCAGGCTGCCCGTATGGCGTCGCTGCGCTGGGCATTGTGGCAGCAGCAGTGGCATTGTCGGGCAGCACGCGCAGCGCGGGCGCGTGCTGCTCCAGACCAGATGCAACTGGAGGGCTTGCAGCGCGACTTAAATTTTGTAGCGATGATTGCATGCTGGCCGCATACATCATATGTACCGCAGCATCCCTTGCCACGATGAAGCGCGCTGTATCAGATCAAATTACTGTACGCAACTTGCGAGATTCGTGACGGTGATGTAGATAGAATAGATTCGCTTGGCTGCAGGGTGGATACAGGGTGCTTGCTGAAGCAGAACGCCAGCTGATAACAGTCATGTCGCATTTGGATGATGGCAACAGGAGTAGAGTAGAG
>NW_014008529.1:0-3572 GCF_000611645.1 Monoraphidium neglectum | reverse complement strand
GGGGGCCCGCCGAACCCCGCCGGGTCTTCAACGGCGGGGGGCACGGCCCTGCCGGCAGCTGGAAGCACGCGTGCTGATGTGGACGTGCTTTTCAGCTCCGCCGCAACGGCGTGGGGCGCCCACCGTCCGGCTGTACGTGAGTGTTCAACGTCACGACTACTGCTGAGCAAAACCAGGAGCCGCTTCTGCTGCTGCTTGGACACATGTGGTTGTCCAGCCCACACCCACACCCACAATGATGGGACCAAACGACTGCCTTCCACGCCATTGCTGCGGCTCCTGAGTCTGGCTTGCACATGCTGTCTTGCCATCCGCCCCCCACGCGACGCGTGCGATTCCGCCACGTTGCCACCAGCCACAACCGCCGCCGGCCCGCACCTGCTGCAGCTCGTCCTGCACCTTCTCCAGCTGGTTCTCCTTGGCTGCCACCTGCCACACTAGGGAAGCTACCGACTCTGTCGTGCCGCTGACACTGAGGGGCGCATCGGGCTGCGGGGGGAGGGAGCAGTGCAGAGCGCGTCAAGCAGCGGCGCAGCGCGCACAGACGCGCGCCGAGCAGCACGTTGCGCGCTTCGCTTCCACGCGCCGTCCCGCCATCAGATATGTGTGTGCACTGTTTCCAAGGCCTGCCCAGCACGTCAGGGGCTCTAGCAGGCCGCGCACCAGCTTGAACTGCGAGGCCGCCGCTGCAAACGTCCGAGCCTGCGGATGCACGTGATCATTGGATTTCAAAGGACTGTAGGCATGCCTTGAGGCCTCGGCAGCGGCCTCTGGAAGCGCGGATCCGTCAGATCACCTGCTGGAAACCCCTGCCCGCCAGCAGCGCTGCCGCCCGCGCCAGCATTTCGCAGGAAGGGTAAAATCGGTCCTTTTACTGCTGTCAGCACGCCCCTTCAAGACGTGGCCCGCTACACTGGTGCTATGGACGATCCGGAGTCTGCTTTGTGCTGGCAATGCAGCTAAACGTATCGTCCACGAAAAAACAATTCCACCGATCCTTCTCTACAACTGCTACCGTGAACTGCTCACCAGCAAGCAGGACACTCCTCAAACTCAGAAGATCCAGCCATCCATAGGTCGCCCTCCGACAACGCCACTATTGTAACACAATGCAGAGGAGCATAGCAGTCGCGCAGGGGGCCCATTGTGCGCTGCCGCGCCCGCGCCCACACACCGCTTGCAGCGGGTTCGGAGCAGGCGCGTCGCCGCTCCTCGCGGCACGCCCGTTCCTGCATCCCTGCAGCCTCAGTCGGAGACAAGCGCAACAGCAGCAGCAACAGCAGCATTCGCCGCCTCTGCCACAGCAGTCGCAGCGGCGGGCAGCTGTGGTGGCGCGCATCACGCCGTTCGATCAGGCGTGGGGAACGCAAATAGACGGACAGGTGCGGCCGGGGCGCACTGCCGCCTTGCGCTGGGGGCGCTCCGACAGCATGCGATGGGCATTGCGATGTCGTCATGTGACCACACAGGGGCAATCTAGCCTCTTTGACGCGCACACGGCTCACTCCGCCGCCCCTCCCGTGCATGTGCTGCCCTGCCACCGCTCAGGCGCAGTGACCGCGTCGCTTCCGCCCCTCGAACCCCGCCCTCCCATCGCCCGCGCCTTCTCCCCCTGCCCTCCCCTCCCCTCACAGAGCATCGCGTCGCAGCTCTTTGCTTTCAGCCTGTTCCCCTACCTGGCCTTCCTGTACTTCCTCACCCGCTCGGGCCAGACGCCGCGGACGGTGCTGTTCGGCTTTTACTTCCTTTTGGCCTTTGTGGGTGCGACCATACCAGCCGGGATCTACGCCAAGACCCACTACGGCACATCCCTCGCTAACGTGGACTGGCTGTGAGCGCCGGCGTCCGCATAGTCGGGGGCAATCGTTGTTGACGGCAACGCCGTGGCGTGGGCTGCGGACAGCAAGTAGCTATTTGCTGGCTGCCCCCTGTCGCCCTGCAGACTCGCCTGGTTCGAGGAGGGCGCATATCCACATTCGTCTGTCGCCTGCGATCCCACCTTCGGCCGCTCGCGCCTCACCTGCACTTTCCCACCGCACCCCTCCCCACCCACTTGCGGGACTCGTCAGGCACGGCAGCGCGGAGTCCCTCCTGACCATCACCAACCTGCTCCTCGGTGAGCCGATGCCTGCATGCCTGCCTGATCGCCGCCTTCCCTGGCAAACTGCAGCGCCAGAGCGTGACCTTTCACCTGTCATTCGCATCAGCGCGACATGTACAACACTTTTGGACCAGCCGCTGCGTCTTTTGTTTGCCCCTTCATGATGCAACTTGAATCCTAGCTCCTCTAACCCAAGCCGGCCTCTGCCACTGCCTCCATCCTGTTGCCACAGTCCTGGGCCTCAGGCAGGCGATCCGCGAGGCAGAGGCTGCAAAGGCCAAGGGCGCCGCTGCGGAGGCGGAGCAGGCCAGCAGCACAGCGGCGGTGGAGCCGGAAGCGGTCAGCAGCAAGCCGGGCGGGGACTCTTAGAGAGGTCGGGCGCGCGCCTGCTTTTCAAACGCTATTCATGTAATCTCCATGTCGTCTGACGTGTTTCGAGTTTTGCGATCGGCCGTCTGTGGGGCAGTATTGGTCAGCACCTGTCAGCTCAGCGAGGTCCACCTGGGGGTGTCCACACGCCTGCAACGCCCAGAGCTCACCAAATGCCTCCTTTGAAAGACCACTTTAATTTATAGTTGGGTGAGCATGCGCCAATCCATGGATAAAGTTTTTAAGGTCGAACGTTCAAACGTAGAGCCAGCCAAATGCAGCAAGTCAAAGCACAGCGATCACGGCAGCAACCGCCACAGCCAGATCGCATCGGATCCCCACCCCTGACATGCCCTCCCTTTCAATGCAGACGCAGCCCAAATGCATGATCTTGCCAGACGGCCGCCCACAAAATTCATGCCCACCCCTGAGCGACAGTGACCCACCCCTGTCATGCCCCAAAGCTCCCTGCATCCTGACTGCTGCAAACTCATGACTCCCAGCCTCCCCAGGCTCCTGCAAATCTCCCTGCCCCGCAGCACCAGACTGGTGCACTGCCTCGACCCTAAACCCCGCAGAGCGCCATGAGCTCATCCAGCTCATTCAGATCATCATCGTCATCAGACCACATGGGGCCGCCCGCCGCTGCACCACCAAACCTTGCCGCCGCCCCGGCCCCGGCCCCGCCGCCCGCCGCCCCGCAGAAGCCGGTCGCGGCCGCGCCGCCGGCGTCGCAGCGGCCGATGGGTGCGGGGGCGCAGGCGGCCGGCGGCCACGCCGGCCATGGGGCGGGGGCCCGCTTGGCCGGGGAGGCGCCGGGCAGGGGCAGGCCCTCGGCGGCGGCCAGGGTTGCGATGGCCGTGAGCTGCAGCTGGTCGAACAGGCGGGCATCTGGGCAGGGCGGGAAGAAGAGGGGCGCTCGCGGGGCCTGCGCCTGCCGCCACGGCGCCCGCGGCGCGTCTGCCGGCGGCGCCGGCAGGGGCAGCGCGGCCGGCGCGGCGTCGCCCTGCCGCCAGGCGGTGTCGTCGCCCCGCGCGCGCTGGGCTGCGCCAGCCCACGACGAGCTCCGCAGCGCAGCACTGGCACTGGCGTGAGCCGCGGC
>NW_014008530.1:3171-3980 GCF_000611645.1 Monoraphidium neglectum | reverse complement strand
AGCCGCGATGGCTTTTGAGGCTGATGAGCAACCAGCCCAACAGCATGCAAGGCTTTCACCATCATTCTTGACAGCCATACCACCCTTTGAAGGCATTGAGGGGTTGGAGGCTCATGAATGGCTGGAGGGCCTGGAGGATTATGCCCAGATGTGTGGCTGGTCAGCTGAGCTGTGTCTGCGCATTGCCAAGCGCAGGTGCACCGGCACCGCCCGCACATGGGTCACTGGTTGCACCTACCATGGGTGGCCAGACTTCAAAGACCAATTCATCAAACGCTTTGGTGAAGACTACGACACCGTCCTGGCCGAATTTGAGGACTGCAGGCAGCATGCCAAAGAGCGGACGCTCACCTACCGTGACCGTTTCCTCTCCCTAGCATCGCGTGCCGGCAGGAGGGTGGATGAACTGCTCATCAAAAAGTTCTTCTGGGGCCTGAGGCCTGAGCTCCAAGCTCAACTGGTTCCCCAGAAGCATGCTTTGACCACCCTTGACCTTGTTGTTCGTGCCGCCCAAGACGTCGAGGAGTACCTGAAAAAGAACAACGGCGACTTCAAGAATCCTGCAGCACGCGGCATGGCTGCCCCCGATTCTGCCAACCACAATGGCCGAAAGGTCTGGGACAATCGGCGCCCCGCTTTCGAGCGGCGGCCGTTTGACTCGGGCAACACGGGAGCGCAGTCAGGGCCGCGCAACGACTACGTGCGTCAAGACCGTGGCAACCACTCCAACAACTGCTGGCCCCCGGGCCCCAATCGCAACGCGCCTCCTGCTGCTGCGCCGTTTTATCGGTCAGCGGCACAGACCCCGG
>NW_014008530.1:0-2764 GCF_000611645.1 Monoraphidium neglectum | reverse complement strand
TTCACGACCAAGCCGACTGGCCAGATGACCAACAATGGTGCCTGGGTGAAGAGGAGATAAATATGAAGCGGGCCGCCGACAACTTTGGCACCCGCGCTCCCCACAAGAGGGTTGCTTTTGAGGGGGATCCGCGCCCTGACCCTGCGCCGCCAAGGGGGCCCAGCCCCCTGCAAGAGCCCATGGGACAGATGCGCGTGCCCCCCTCGAGGACGGCAATGGACACCACGGGCCGCCAATCGCCCGGCGGCGTCAGGCCCCCCTTGGGCAATCCTCGCCCTGCGGCTGCTTCCCCTCGCCCTGCTGCCGGGCCTCCGCCACGGCACCCGGCGGTGAACCCTGCTGCAGCGGCTACCCAATCGCCGGCACCGGGGGTAACGGCAGAGACATTGGCCATGAAGAAGGGCCGCGAGCTCGCACATTCTGCTTGCGGCAATCTTCACATTGACGGGATGAGAGAATCCTCAACTGTCATTGAGGCCGTCAAGACTTGCTGCGCTGGTGTTATGGTTGCAGACCACAACCTCGTTGAGGAAGGGCTGGACATGGCCAGAAAAGTCGACGCCCTCACGCGAAAACTTGCCTCGGCCCCACCCCCTCGGCGCTCAAACCCTGCACCACTGCAAGCGCTTGCCGAGAACAACTTGACCGAGGTCTCCAAGAATACGTCCGAGGCCTTCCATGACTACCCTGCCTACAATCCCACGCCTGTGCCTGCCAACCCCAACAAGTTCTCCATTTGCCGAGGCATGGTGCACGTGGGCGACTACCAACTGATGGCTGTGCTCGACACCGGCGCCAGCAATTCAGTGGCTACAATCGACCTTGTTCGCAAGCTGGGCCTCACCAATCACATTGAGGAGGGCCAGCGTACCTGTTTCTACAATGCACATGGTCGGAGGTCTGAGAGCCTCGGCTCCATCAGAAACCTTCCGGTCACTCTGGGAGGGCTCACGTCTTCCATTGACGTCTCGGTGTCCAATGCCCACAACTACCAGCTACTGTTGGGATTGGATTACCTGGGGCCAATTAAAGCGCAGGTCGACCTTGCAGCCAGCATGCTGCATTTTCAGCCTGACCGCTACACGCGAAAGTCAGACCCAATTCACTTCACCAGGAGTGCAACTGTCTCAGACCGTTTCACCCTGCTGATGGGACCCGCTGGGAGCGATGACGCACCCCTTGAGCATGCTGACGGGCAACCGCCATCACAGGAAGTTTTGGGCAGTCCTAATCTGCTGCCCAATGCTAGCCCTGCTGATGATCTCATGCTTGAGCAGCCTGCGAGTCTTGCTGACGTCAATCGCAGCAAAGACAGGAATCACGCGCATGTGGACGCCCCGTCGTGCCCAAATGACAAGTCCTGCGCCAAGGAAGCAAAATCTGCTGTCAATGTGATGTTGAGAAATGCAGAGGAGAAGGAGCAGGCCAACATTGGCCTTGCCGAGGGGGAGCACTCTCAGCCCTTGGGCTTGGATTTCCTTGCACCCCTCACTCTCTCTGAGTTTGCGACAGCGCCCCCGCGTTTTGATGTCGCTGAGCGCACCCCACACGCTGCGACAGCTGGACCCCGCACCAAGGAGCGAGGCTCAAACCCACCTTCTAATGTTGCTGCCATTGAATTGCAGCATGCAGGGAAGGTCCATGGCAAACCCTTGCCACCAGGCCAGAAATGGCTGTTGATAATCCAATTGTTCTGGTATTTGGGCTTCACAGCACACTACCTGAACGCTCGAACCCCGCCGGCGGCTCCTCAGCGTGCCGGCAGGCATGAGAGCACAGGTTTCTCGCCGTTCGTTCCGCAGCACGGGCGCAACCCTGCGCTCCCGAATGATCGGCGCCCTGCGCTTGTGATGCCCAAAGGAACTGCTGCTAGCCAGCCCCCCGCCGAGGCACCTGCCAAAAGCTCCATCGTCATCAAGACCGACCCAGAAAAAACAAAAGTCCAAGCCAAGCAGGGGAGCGGCTCCGGTCCCAAGACTACGAAAAACCACCCATCAAGACTGAACCTGAGTCTACCCCTGCGTGGGGCTCCATCGACACCAAAAGCTGGTGAAAACGCCTTCCCATGCCAGAATGGCCCGGGGACGGGCCATCTTGAAGGGGGAGGGGGGGAATCAGCCAGGGCCAGCCATGCTGGCCCCTCGCTGCCTGCCCGTCCACCGGCACGAGCCTTGCGTGGTCTGGCCCGCCTCATGCCTACCATGTGGAGGGCCAGCTGCACTTCACCTGAGTTTCCAAAAATCAACTCATCTCGCCCCCGCGGCAGAGTTTCCTCGGTCTGCTTTGCGCTTGGGATTGCGGACTGCTCCAATGCCTGGTGCCAGTTACCTGCACCTGGCCTGCGCTGTGCTGGGTTCACCCCATGGCGCGCTGTATATTATGTTGAAAGTTGAGTGGGGTCGTTGGCCGACAGTCTGTGTCGAGTTTCCCCACCTCGCGTTGTTGTTTCATTCCTGTGCAGCCTGGGTCAAGGGCCCAGCGGCGCACTGTGCCAAGGTCAGTCCAAGGCACACGGTGGAAGGTGTGTTGTGTGGATTGATTGGGGTGCTTGACCGCCAATCTGTGGTGTGCTTTGCTCAGGGGGGTCTCCCGCCTGAGACCCCAAGGATCGTTTTACACCCGGAGCTTTGCGTTGTTGTGTACACAGTTGTTATCTTTGTGCAACCCTGCACAACCCAGGTGCCCTGTTTGCTCGCACCTGATTACATTTGTCAGCACTTGACGTCACGGGGACGTGCCGTTTTAAGGCGTGGGGGGTTACAGC
>NW_014008531.1:0-3573 GCF_000611645.1 Monoraphidium neglectum | reverse complement strand
CGTCGGGGCCCCGGCTGCCGGGGATTGTCTTGAGCCTGGCGGCCCTGCTAGGGGAGGCGCCCGCGGGCGCGTACGGGGGAGAGGCGCCGCCCGCGCCCCCGCCGGCCGGCGCGGAGGCCGCCGCCTGCTGCCGCGCGGCGCTCGCGCTTGCCCGGGAGGTGCTGGCGCTCGCACGCGGGCCAGAGGCCGACGGCGGCGGCGGCAGCAGCAGCGAGGCGGCGGCGGCGGCAGCGGCTGCGGGGGCCGAGGTGGGGGCTGCGCAGGAGGACAAGCGGAAGGCGGCACGCGCGGCGCAGGCAGCGCTGCAGCGGCAGCTGCAGGCGCAGCAGGCCGCGTTCTTGCGGCAGGCCGGAGGAAGTTCTGGGGGCGGCGAGGGATCCGATGAGGAAGACGAAGAGTCGGACAAGGACGAGGATATGGAAGGCGGAGGGGCGCGAGCGGGGCCGGCAGCTGCCGGGAAGCCGCCGGCGGCGGGGGGCGGCGGCGGCGATGACGTCACGCAGGCTGAGGGCGGGGCGCGGGGGGCGAGCAGCGTGCAGATGGTGGTTAGTCGTGTGCAGCAGCTGCCCGGCGACTGCGTTCTGTGCCACGGCGCGGGCGGCGGGGGGCCGATCGGGCTGCTGTGTCACGTCAAAGTGTGCGGCACGCTCGGCGCCGCGCTCGCGCCGCGGCGCGCGTGGGACGCGCCGGTCCCAGGCCAAGCCGCAGCCAGCAGCGGCGGCGGCGGCGAGGCCCATGGCGGCGGCGGCGGCGGGGCGTCGGACGAAGGGGACGAGGGACTCGCGGGGCTGCGGCCGGGCGCGGCGGCCGCGGCGGGATGGGGCGAGGAGGAGGGGCAGGAGGAGGGCGGCGGCGGCGGCGGGCGGTGGGGCGTGATGTTCAGCGCGGCAGACCACCAGCCGGGGCTGCACCTCGTGTCTTGCGGCCACACCATGCATTACGGCTGCTTCCATTCCTACTGGTGGGTGGGCCCGGCGTCTGCGGGGATCGGGCCGGATCTGATGACGTCAGATGACGTCAGATTGGGGCGGCCAGGACTGGACCGTGAGGGGTGAGTGCCTTTGTCCGGCCGCCGCGCCATCACCCTTCGGTTCCGCCACCCTCCCCCCCTCTCACTCGTCAACACGTTGAATTCCATCAAAACACGCGGCCCGCCCGCGCGCCCCGCCGCCGCCGCCGCTGCTTCCGACGCGGCCGCCGCGCAGGCGCGGCGTCGAGACGGCGTGGGAGCTGGGTGACCCGCACCCCGGGGAGGGCATCGTGCGTATGGAGCGGCGGGAGATGCTGTGCCCGCTGTGCAAGCGGGTGACCAACTCGCTGGTGCCCTGGGTGGGGCGCAGGGACGAGGAAGCTGTCGGGCAGCTGCCCGCGGAGGACGGCGGCGCGATGGAGGAGGGGGAAGACGAAGGGGCGGGCGCGGACGAGGGCCCCAGCGCGCCAGGGGCCGCGTTCCTGCACGAAGGGGAGGACGGCGGCGGCGAAGGGGACGGCGGCGGCGGCAGTGGCGCGGAAGGCAGCGGCGGCAGCGACGACGGCGGCAGGGAGGATGAAGAAATGTCGGATGGGTCCTCGAGCGACCTGCTCGGCGGCGGCGCCCCCCGCTACTTTGAGGCCGCGGCCGCCGGCACCGTCCGGCCCGGCGCCGGCGCGCACTGGCCGGCCGTGCGGCGGCTGGCGCGGCAGGCTGCAGACGAGCTGGAGTGGCACTGCCTGGAGCTGCGGCGGCTGGTGGACAATCTGGTGCGGTGAAGATGAATGTGCTGCCTGCGGTCCCCGCTCTGATCACGCGATGGCGGCGCGGCCTTGTGGCCGCGACGCCTGGGTATAGGGACTCCCCTTAACATTTGTGCGGAACGAGGCAGTGAGTGTGTGTGTGTGTGTATGTGTGTGTGTGTGTGTGTGTGTGTGTGTGTGTGTGTGTGTGTGTGTGTGACATGCGTGTCGGCAAGCTGCCACCGCTTGTTGGACCCGCCCCCCCTCAGTGCGCGGTCTATGCTGGCTGCCGCGGCAGGCTTCCCTCCCTTCCCACCCCTCCGCATCTGCCCCTTCGCCACTTGCTACGGCCAACCCTTGCACGGCCCTCTCACAGACGAAGCCCGGCTCCCGCGCCGCGCCCCTAGCGTCGCCCGGCGCCGCCGCCGCCGCCGCCTGGGCCATGGCAACGCAGGCCGCAGCCGCCGCCGCCGCCGGCGCCGGCCCCGCAGGGGGGCTGAGGATCCGCCTTCCCCCGCGGATGCTGCGGGCTGCCGCGGCGGCGATGCAGCGCGCAGGCGGCGGCGGCGGCGCGGCGCCGATAGACCTGCGGGGAGCGGAGGCGCGGATCGATAATGGGCGGGTGGTGCTGGTGTTGAGGGATGGGGAGCGGGAGGTGATCTTGGGGGCTGGCCAGCAGCAGCAGCAGCAGGAGCAGCAGCAGGAGCAGCAGCAGGAGCAGCAGCAGGAGCAGCAGCAGGAGCAGCAGCAGCAGCAGTGGGATCATGTGATGTTTGAGGCGGATGAGGGGGAGGACGACGACGACGACCCGTTGTCAGAGGAAGACGAGGAGGCACGCCTGCACATGCAGCTGCAGCAGCAGCCAGACCGGCACGGCCCCCCGCAGCAGCCGCCCCCGCAGCCCCCCGCCTCCGACGGGGCGCTCGGCGGCGGCGGGTGGAGCGCCGCGGCGCGGCTGGAGGGGTGCGGCTGGATGCTGAGCCGGCTAGGGGGCCTGTCGACCGAACAGATCCTCTGGTCTTGCCTGGCCCACGGCGTTGCCCATGCCGAGGCGATGGCGCGCCCCTCGGCGCCCGCGCTCTGCGCGGCCGCCGGCGGCGGCGGCGGCGGCCCCGGCGACGCTGGCCCGCAGGCGGTCGCCCACCAGGCGCGCGCCCTGCAGAGCGTCGCGACGCTGTGCTCGACGGCCGCGGCGGGGGGCGGCGGGGACGATGGGGGAGACGTGGGGCCCCTGCAGACGGCGGCGGCATGGCTGCTCTCCTGGCTGGAAGGAGGGTGCGCGCAGCACGGCGGCGGCGGCGGCGGCGCGCCGGCGCGGGGTTGGCGGGCGCTGCTGCCCGCGGCCGCGCCTTCCGCCCTGGCGGACCAGCCGGTCTCCGGCTTTGCGGCCGCCCGCGCGCAGTCCTCCGTGCCGCTGCTCGGCTGCTGCGAGGCGCTGCCCGGCCGGGTGCTGCCGCGCCTGCTGGCCGCGCTGCGGCCGCGGCCCGCCGCGGGCGGTGGCGGCGGCGGCGGCGCGCGTCAGGACTCCGGGGACGAGCAGCCGGTCGCTGAGTCAGCCGAGCTGGGCCCCGCGCCGTGGGCGCGGCTGGCCGGTGACGCAGCGTCACCGGGTGACCCCTGGGTGCTGCTGCTGGAGCTGCTGGTAACGACGCTGGCGGCCGCGGAGATGCCCGCGCCGGCGGAAGCCGAGCGGGCGGCGGTCGCGGCGGGCGACGGCAGGCCGGTCGCGCGCGCGGCGGCGCCGGACGAGGTGCTGCTGGCGTTGCTGCGGGTGGTGGTGCCGCTCGCGGCCGGCCAGGCCGCCCTGTGGTGCGCGCTGCGCGCCCGGGCCGCGGGCGCGCTGCCCGCGTCGCTGCGCGC
>NW_014008532.1:0-3575 GCF_000611645.1 Monoraphidium neglectum | reverse complement strand
TCCCAGTAGTCTGGCCTCACGGCAGAGCACACATCCAGGACCTGGGCGCACGCGTGTTTTGGGGAGAGGGGTTGTTGGTGCGCGTGCGCGCGCGCGCGTGTGTGTGTGTTTGTGTGTGTGTGTGCACGTGTGCATGTGCCTGTGCGTGCAGGGTGGGTGGGTGGATGGGTGGGTGGGTGGTGTGCGCGGGCAGGCGTGCGCATGCGTGCATGGGTGTGGCCGTGTGCTTCGTAGTGCTTAGGGCTGACATCGCTAACAAGAGGGTACCCCCGACTGCCGTCAGCTGCGGAGAGGCGGTTCCCGCCGAGCGGCGTGATGGCGTTTGATGTGTCACAGAGGCCCCGCACGCGCGCCCTGTGCCGCTGCAGGAGGGGTTTTGCGACTGCGACTGTGGCTCCCCTAGGCCGTCACCCATGCAGCTCACCCAGTGGGTTGGATCGACCTGCTGCAGGCTGGCCGCGGGGATCGGGAAGGTGGCCCCAACAAACATCACTCCAAACATGGCTGGCACTACTTGTGCCAAATAGCAGGCGCACAGATGCGTGCGCGACACCACGGTGGAAATGGCGGCCGGGGTGGCGTGTGTGAGCGTTGCTGACAGCACCGCACTGCCGTCTACACTGCGCGGGGTGCACACATGCTCGCGTGTGTACCTCGGCTAAGCTGGATTCTCAAGAAAATTGATGAGTCATCGTGCCCGGTTTACTACCATACATCGCTCAGATCGACCTGAGACTACGGCACCGCTCTGCAACGATTGCGGCAGGTGTCAAGGGATAGTCAAGGAAACAGGCCTAGCCAAAAGTTATTCTTTACACGTCGGCTGACCCCCATCTACCATGCAAGAAGGATGGCATGGCTACCAGTGCGCTACACGCTGTCACCTCACCTGTGAGCTGCGTTCACCCGTCCTTGAAGAAGACAGCTGCGGGCACACCGCGGCCGATTGTAAGCTGGATGGCACAGATAAGTAGCAGGTGAAACTTGTAGATGAGCCAAGCAATTGCAGGACTAGACAGCAGCATAGTCACCTTGCGGCAGGTTAACCCAGTCATCAAGTCATTATTCGTCAAGGTTGGGGCGGCACCCCGAGAGACCAGGGGCTCATTTACGTGGACTAGGCAATCACATGTGTTTTGCAATGGATGCCCCATACCAAATCTGTTTTGATAGTTACTGAAGTTTTACAGGGCCAACTAGGAGCAGAATGCGATCAAACAGGGGTGAGTGCAGAACTAGACATTACGGCAGTCAAGTGAGTGGGCGTGGGGCAGCACAAGCAGTAGGTGCATGTTTTGGCGGCCGCAAGTGCGCAGGGTGCACGACCTTGCTGTGGCGTACGGGTCGTGATTTAGAAAGATTATGTTGAGGACCACGTATGGCAATAGCATCACCCAAACAAGCAGACTGCTGGATAACGCAGCTTAGACATCCACTGATATATGTGTGGCCGCATGGTCGACCCTGCCCGCTCAAGCGCTGTCAGCCATTCCATGAGAAAAACTCAGGAAAAGGGCTTGCTGGCGGGCAGCAACGCGCAGCGGCTTTGTCAACTCCAGTGAGCCTCACCGCTCGCCACGTGTCGTGTGGGAGCACAGCATCAAACCATGGGCGGCGAGTTCAACCTGACCTGGATTCGAATGACCAGCGCGTGCGCACGACGGCAGGCACGATGTCTACAGGAGCTCAAGTACACGCGCACGTCCTGGCGCAACACCTGTTCCAGGCTCGCTTCGCTGCTAAGTTTCGTTGCTTCACCGGCTGGAACCCCGCAACGCCGCAATTGGAGGGCTGCGAAGGCATGCGGCAGGAGCGGACAGGTTAATGAGGGGGTGGGTCAAGGACAGCAGGGTGTGAGATCCAAGGGGGAAAGTGGCTTCCTAGCCCAACAGGTGTAATTCATTCCTGCAGCCACCTACCACTGTAGATGAGGTGGGGCGGAGCTGCTGGGGCATGCATGTGCTGCACTGGGCGCGCCTGGGGTGGTGGCGTGTGGCTGTGGGGCGTTGGTGGTGTCACGCAGGCCTCAACCCTGTGGTCATGGAGTGCCCGGGGCTGCGGTGAGCCTGGACCGGCAGGCAGCAGCTCTGCATCCTCCACACAAGCAGGAAGCCTGTGTTGAAACCCTTGTGCCGCTAAACTCAGTGCCACAATAGCCAGAGGTGTAGGTCTTCGTGTTGAAGGTTGCCTAGCCCTTGCCTGCCAGCTGCACCCCAACCTTCCCAATGCCATGTCTTTGCCCAATCTAAAACGCCTGGGCTCACGGCAAACTCGGTAGGATGGGGCGGTGCGCCAGCGGGTGCGCAGGTGGATTCGCTGTGTGCACAGCCCGTGTCAGGCCACCATCACAACGCCGGGTTGCCGCAGCTCACCCAGCTCTAGAATGGCATCATAACAGCTGTTCAAACGCCGGAGCGTGCGCATGCTGCATACCGGCACGGATCGGGGGCGCAGCAGGGGGCGGGGCAGGCTGGTGACGCGCGAGGGGACCGGCGAGTCGCATTCGCACCGCCGCCGCCGGCGCTACGCGGCCTGAATGCTTGTACAGCATCAAAAAAAATGCCGTTGGTACCGTGTCTTGACAGCGTCTATCGCGCCTAGCTCGCATAAAAGCATCCTCTGGGCCAACGCGCGATCTAGCGGCCACGCAGCAAGCCCTGAGTGCGTTGTATAAGTGCATGTCTAGAGAGAAGCCCTGGGTGATTCTGCCGCCCAGTATCCAGAGAAGTCGATCCTGGCTACGTCACACTTGGCGGTCTAGTTCCCCACTCGGGCTCAAAAGCCGGCAAGCCCCTCCCTCGGCACTATTCGTTCGCGTACAGGAGAGTCACGGGGCCCCAGTAGCTCCCCAAAGGCTCTCCTGCTAGAGAGAGAGTGTGTGTGCAACTAGAGAGAGGTATACATTCGTCTCGGCGTCCACCGATCCCTCATCCCGGCTTGGCCTGTCACCGCGTCGTTCGCCCCGATCAAAAATAGACTATGGCTTGCTCATCAGGCCTCCGATTCGGGGCTTCTCGCGCGCCGGTGGCTTCGATCCGGAGAAGGAAGGCATCCGTCATCCGTGCCATGGCGCCTGTGTGCGCGCCTGTGGCTTCCCCAACCGAACTTCAGCAGGCTACATCGCGGGCCTCAGTCGTGCCTGGGGCCTCCGCGGTCGCGGAGGCGCCGCTGGCCACCAACGCGCTGGAGCTGCCGCTCGCGCTGTCCCTGACGACCACGGACCTCGATGCCCCTGCTCCCCTGACACCCGCCGAGGGTGCGTCTGCTGCGCGCGCCGCGGTCGAGTATGCTGCAGAGCTGCTGATGGCACCCTACCGGGCATACTCGCACGCCCTCGAGACGAGGCCGCTGCTCACCAAGGCGATGACCAGGTGCGGGTGCGAGAGGCGCGCCACTAGCGCCGCACGCACGAATTTAGTGTGCACGCTCGCTAGACCGCACCGCGCTTCCCGGGCCGGCATCGCCGACTACGTTTAAGGCTGGCCGGTTCCTGAGCGGTCGCCTTTGCATGACGTGCTGGGTTTGCATGCATGCGTCCCACTCCTACAACCGATTTAAACCGCCCGCAACTGACT
>NW_014008533.1:0-3577 GCF_000611645.1 Monoraphidium neglectum | reverse complement strand
GCAGGGGCTGTTGAGCAAGGGCGGGGCCGTGCAACGCTGCGCAGCGCAGCAGAGTGTCCGGTGTTCCCGCTGGTGCGTCGCTTGGCCTCGCTCGCGGCGGCTGCTGCAATTCACAATCCATCCTGCCCAGCCGGCGCACTGCCCAGCCCTCCCAGACGGCCCTAACCCCCCTTCGAAGAACTCACGCAGTCGCCGCTGCAGACGCAGGGGGCCAGGGCGGCCAGGCATGAGAAGTCTTCCGCGTATTCCGCCTCGTCAGCATCCTCCAGGACCAGGACCCCCAGGCCGCTGCCGCCGCCGCTCCCGGCGGCACCGTTTTTGGGGACCGCCGCGCCTCCGGCACCGCCAGCAGGGGCTGCTCCACGCGGCGAGGGGCGGGGATTGTGGGCGGCACAGGGCGCGGCACGGGGCGGGGAGGAGCCGGCGAGCTTTGGTCGCTGGTTTGGGGCGGATGGGATGTGCTGCACGCGACGCGATCGGCAGAGCAGGGGTCGGCGGGCGGCGGAGGGCATCGGGCGGGGACAGCAGGGCAGGGCACGCGCTCGCACGCCGCAGGCCCCTCACCTGGCGGCATGTCGCCGTAATATGGGACCGCGTTGCTGTCATCTTGGTCCACGGCCGGTTCGCGGTTATCGAGGGGCGGCGCAACGCCCCTTGCGTGTCCGGGGACCAAGGCGGCGGCGCGTGCCGAGTCACCCGGGGACGGGCTTTGGCCCCGAGCGCAGGCCGCCAGGGCGAGCACCACGAAGGTGCAGCATCGCACTATGCTGCTCACGCTGTTTTTTCGACGGCAAAGCCTCCCCATGCGCTCGCTCGCGTGATCAGGTCGTGAGCTGGCAGTCTCGTGAATGTCTACAGTATCGTGGCGAGTCGTTGTTGTGAGCTACGAGTGTCGTGTCAAGAATCAAACGAGATTTGGGCTCTACACCGCTGATGAATGTGCCTTTCGGCTGGTGCAGGCAAGCTTCTTCGCCATTGCGACTGCGGCGGGAAGTGCGCTCCGCTGCTGCGCTGACGGCGCGCTGGCCAACGGCAGGTGCAAACCCGCCCGTTTGCGAGAGTGCAGTCAGCGGGGGCCGCAATGTGTTGCCATGACTATCATCTTGCACCCGCTCGGCAAGCTGCAGGTCCAGCCTGAAGTGTGGTCATGGTGGCCCAAACACTGCCTGTCCGCATGACCGCATGCGTCCCCACATCGGTCAGCCTCAAGCCCCGCGCGAGCACCCAACAGCAACCCATCCAGAGGGCCAGGCACACTCAGCACGCCCGGCGCACGCCGAGCCAGCCCCAGGTCATGCGCGAGGCGCATGAAGCGAGCGCCGGTCGCTCTTAGGGTGGCCGTTGCCGCGGGCTGTTGGTGGGTGGAGGTTACGACAACTGCTTGCATGCAGGCGGGATGAGCACGCGTGGATGCACAGATGGAAATCGCTTTGCCTGGGGACCCACCAACATGCACCAATCCCCAAACCCCAATCCTGGCCACCCCGCTGCTGGGGTGCCGGCCGCAAGGCGAACGGCAGCACAGGTGGTGGATGCCTCCTGCCTTGTCCCTGGTTATGCATCAACTGAACCGGCTGGGCCCAAGGCCACGCTTCCGATTCGATGACAGCCTCTTCATTCTTGGGAGTCTAGCAAAAAGGCCAGACTCAACGGACTCACAAACCGTGTATGCAGGAGGCACCACGCAAAAGCGGCGCCACAAACCAATTGACCGCTGCGCGCGGTTTAGACCTAAGAACAGATGAGAAGGCATGACGCATGAGGAGAGAACAGACTTCTGAGGTGGGGCGTGTGCGTGGGAGCAATGCCAGCAGTGCGCCTGGTGCTTGCCGCAGCAAGCGCGGCACCAACCGTGGGTCTGTTTGCATAAGGTGCCAGTGGTGCCTGATGCAGCAGGGTGGCGGTTTGGTCACGACCTCGTGCGGCTGCGTGATCGGAAAAAAAAATGGCTGTGGAGGGGCCCGGACGAAGGGGCCCGTATTGTTGAAATGTGCAGGAGGGGGAGTGCAGGGAAGGCATAAGTGGGATCGGGGCCCTGGGGCTTGGAGGGGTACGTAGGGTGCAAACGGGGGTGGGAGGGGGCAACGACCGGGCACCGATGGGCCGACGATGGCTTGTGCACGGTTGGGTTGCAGGGTGGTCGCTTGGGGGAAGTTGCCAGCAAATAGCACCCCTGGAAGAGGGGAGACCGCCCCCGCGCACTTCTGTGTGCGTGGTGATTACGTAGGCTGCCGCGCTCCAGTCGAGCCGCGACGCTGCGAGGTTTGGGTTCAGCTCAGGGGACAAACACTGACATGCAGGGCAGGGTCCTGGTGACCAGGGGGGCAGCGCGAGGAATGCGGGGATGGGCGACGCCGCAGAACTGCGTTGATGGCACCTGATGGCCTGGCCCGCAGTGTGCAGTGGTACTCTGGAGAGGGGCCATGACGGCCACCCCTTGCTTGAATCTGTGTGCAACACAACAAGCGTGGATCTACGTATGCCCAAGCTCCAAGCACACCGTAACACAGCCCGCCGTCGAGAAGAGGGGCGTTGTGCCTTCTTCCAAAGGGACTCGAGGCCGGGTGCTTCCCAGGTGTTAGGCGCCCACCGCCAACAGCCCTTTGCCAACGTCAGTGAACTTGAGCCAAGCGCTCAGCTCATCAGCTTCAGTCGCGCCTCATATTCCCCGTCAACATGCGCGAGTCACCGACGCACTCCGCTCAGCACCGCGCGGGCGACAGGTCCGCCCCGCCGCCGCGCCGTTAACGGGTGATGAACGCCGCGTGGTCACGCGGCGTCACCGCGTCACCAGGTGACGGGCAGCTTGGCGAGGCCGACGTCCCGGGTGGGGTCGCTCCACTGCAGCTCCTCGGGCCTCACCGCCAGCTTGAGCCCGGGCAGGCGGCGCAGCAGGCCTGGAATGTTGCATCGTCCGAGGTTGCATTAACGCCGAGGGCAGGAGGAGTGTTGGGGTTTCACGACAAGGGTGACTAACATGATTCAATTGTGTGGTATCGGGTATAAGCTTGTGGGCGGCTCGGGCCCAGCAGTCAGGCGAGGCTCTGCCAGCCACAACGAACGCATACACAGGCACATTCACGGCTGCGCACCGGAGAACGCGGCCGCCAGCTCAGCGAGCGACAGCTCTCGCGCGATGCACTCGTGGGGGCCGTAGCCGTACGCCATGTTCGGCTTGAGGGGGCGGCGGATGTCAAACCTGTCGGGGTCTGCGAGACAACACACATGCGTGGGTCCAGGCAAGGTGCGTGGGTGTGATGGAGGCGGCAGATGAGTGTGCGTGCCGGTGTGTCGGATGCAAACAGGGGTGTGAAATTTGGATGCAGGTTGGGGGGTGAGAGGGGACTCGTCCGCGTGGGTTTCCGCGGGGCATCACGAGGCGTCGGGTTTTACTGATTTCATAAGGAGTGGCGGTAACCCTAACACCCAAAACCGACCTTGTCGCCCAACACACACTATTTTCTGCTAGTCTGGCCCAGGGTGCGCTACCAAATGGTGCATGCGAGTGTGCACGACCCCCACCAAGGCCCAGTAGTTCAACCTCCGTTCACCCTGGCCCCCACCCTGGCCCCCACCC
>NW_014008534.1:0-3579 GCF_000611645.1 Monoraphidium neglectum | reverse complement strand
CCGATGGCAGTGATGCTATGGTATGAGTAACTTATCATCATCATCATCGTCCGCGGCTCCGATGCACCAAGGCAGCTGTGCAAGCGAAGGCTCAAGACGGTTCGTTTGTTGGCTTGAGGGAACAAAGTGCTCCACAAATGAGTCAATCTCCAAAGCCTTTGCTGGCACCTCCTGTGTACAAACTGCAGCCATCTCCTTGCGGCAAGCTTTCTCCGGGCCTACTCTGCACCACACACTGCCCGCAGGTCCCGGCCCACAGAGCTGCTTGTCAAGCCGCTGGCCGTCTGCGGCACCGCCGCGCTGCTGCTCGCCGCATCCGTCCGCGACGCCCGCCACGCGCGCTCCGCCGGCGCGTGGGCCGGGCCGCCGACGGCCGGCAACGCTGACGAGGACGACCACGGCGGCAGCTCCGCCGCCTGCGTGATGGCGGCGGGCGGGCGCCGCGCGCGGCCGCGCACGTCGGCGCGCAGGAGCGCGCTGCTGTTGGCGGGGCGGGTGCTGATGGCGCTGCTGCTGGCGTTCAGCGGCTGGATGCAGGTGAGGTGCATAGGAAAGGCGGGCATCACATAGACATATGGGCCAGCTGTCTGAGCAGGGTGCCTGGGGGCCTTCCGTTCTCAGGCTCCAAGGGAGGTCGTGCCACTAGGCGGGGCCGATGGCAGGGATGCTATGGCATGAGTAACTTATCTATTCGTCTATCTGTGCCACTAGGAAGGGGTCCCAGCAATAACGGAGGCGCCGCCGCCACTACGCACTCGTAGCTGTGTAATGTGCCTGGCACCACAAGCAGCGGAAGCGATGCAGCCACGCCCGTGCCGGCCCCTCGCCCGCCCGCAACAATAGCACGATCGCGCAGCGTCCACGGCGCCCCCGCCCTGCGCGCCCTCTCCTCGCCCATCGCAGGTCCAGCGCCTGGCGGCCCGCGCCGCCGCGCCGCCCCCCGCCGCCGGCACCACACAGCACTACGGCCGGTCGGACCCCCATGATAATCCCCTGGTCCTAATCCAGTGCGCCCTGGCCGCCCTCCTCGCCCTCGGCCTCGCGACGCGCCCCGCGGCCGCGGCCCTCGCGGGCGCGCTCGTCCTCGAGGCCGCCGCGTGCTGGCGGTTCTGGGAGCGTGGGGCGCCGAATGTTGCGTACGCGCAGCACGTGAGGGAGCACTTTTTCGTGGACCTGGGGCTGGCGGGCGGCGCGCTGCTGCTGATGGCGCTGGGCGCGGGCGGCTTCGCGGTCGACGCGATCCCCGCCGCCAGGAAGCGCCAGTGAGCCGCTCCAGTGGGGGGGAGGGGTGACGGATGCTGGCGGCACAGCGTTTCAAGCTGGCCAGCTCTTGGGCCCCTCCCCCCGCGTCGCGCCGTGCCGGAGAGGCCCATTCGCGGGCCGGCCTGGGCCGCGCGAGCGCACGTTCAGTGGCTGGGAGTGAGAGGTCGGTGGCGTTTGCTGGTGTCGCATGGATGAGCCATGCATGTGATGGCGGCTACAGGCCGCTGGTGGCCGGCGCCAAGGCCGCTGCCAGTGTTTAGGCCTGCAAAGCCTGCAGCTGCGAGTGTGCAAACGCTGGCCATGCCTTCTATTTGTGGGTTTGCCTTGGCCCATGCTTTCCCCTGCCGCCAGACCGGGGTGTGTGGCGGAGCAGGCACAACTGGCTGAACATGCGTGCATGCATGCCTGGCTTGCAACTGAGTTGAGCGCCTCTGCGCTGCTTTTGCTGCTTCGCACATCCTGCGCAGCCAGGCTGCCACTGCCTGGGTCCAGGAAGGAGGAGGAATTGGGTGTTGCAAGAAGAAGAGGGGAGGGTGTGCAGTACAGGGGAGGTTGCCCCGCAAGAGGAAATGTGGAAGCAGGTAGCCCGTGTGCAGTGAAGACAGGCGTCTTGCGCGAGCCGCGCGATCGAGATTCGAAACCAAACAGAACCGAAAGCACAGCATTGGAGCATGTGTGAGGGTGTGGCCGTTGGGTCTGTGCTTGCCCTGGGCACGCAAGCCCAGGGGTGCGACAAGACAGGGGTCGGTCAAGCCGGGGGTGATGGGACGATCGTGTGTCAACGCATCAACGGGAGGGGGGGGATGGTGTCACCTTGCCTTCGTTGCACACCGTGTGCCAAATGCTGCCTGTTGGGCCCGTGCCGTCAAACAGCTGAGGGTGCACCCAGCGCGCGCCGGGGCGCTGTCAAGCCGAGCGCCGCCGCCGGCACTCGTGAGCACTGCAATGGGACCATGCGCGGGTTGTGCGCCGCCGGCACCTCATCATTCCCCCCCAAAAAACGGCGCGGCAAGGGCGCCGTGGCCAGCAGATCCGAAAAGCGAGCGTCGTCCCCGGCGAGCAAAGTGCGGCGCGGCCGGTGGCTCAAAGGAGACGGGACGCGGGCGGAAATGGAAGGAGAAGCGGGGGCGGCCCCGCGGCCTCGCAGGGCATTGCTGCCGACTGTTGATCGCAACCCAGGCGCGGCGCGCGCGCGCGCGCAGCCCTCAGCACTCATCACCAGCACGGGAGCCGCGAGCCGTGACGGCTGCTGGGGAGGGGGAGGGCGCTGCCGTGTGTGCGGCGCTGCCGCGCGCGCGCAGCGCGCGCCGCGCCGCTCGTGTCATCTCGCCTCGTCTCATTGCATCTCATCTCATCTCATCTCGTCCCGCGTGCGGCTCCTCAACATGTGCCGGTTATCTCAAGAGGGTCCCAGTCACCACCTTTTCTTGGGGGCCGGCGTAGCAACCACCTCCTTGGCATCTTTGACATCCCCACTATTCCGCTTGTCCAGCGTCCGCTTGGTCAACACGCCGCCCGCCACCGCGGCCCCCGCCAGCAGCAGCGCCGGGACGAGCCACCCCCGCCTGCGCGGGCCGTGGGCGTTGGTTGGTGGCGTTCAGTGCTGGGCGATTGGCTGCGCAGGCGGCGCAAGACGGGGTCGGGGCGGCCCAGAGCCCCTCGCCTTTGCCCGGCTCGTGAGGCGGTGCAGCAGTCTGGGCCCGCGCCGCCTCCTCAGAGCTGAGCCGTGTTTCCCCGCCTCTGGCAGCGCGCCCGCGCACGTGGCTCTGCCCGCCCACTCACCGCTTGGCCTTGGCGCCGCCGGCCGCGCCGCCGTTTGCGAAGCCGTCCTCTGGAGTGGGGGCCCGGCAGGCACGCGGGTTGCGGAGGTTGTGGCCACCACTATCAACCGGTGCGTCTCAATGAGGGGAGGCGGGCCGCCATACAGGCGCATCCGACGGCTCTGAATGCAAGAGTTTGCAGCTGCCTCCCTGCCCAACGCGCACGCATAACCAACGAGAGCGCCCCCCGCCCCTCCCATCAAAGGCACCCTGGCCGGCGTCCCTCCAGTGCCCTCACTCCCTCCCTGCTCCTCACTACCAACCACTACAAAAAGCGAGGCCTGCGCCCACCGTGGTGCCCAAAGTCCGGCGGCTCTGTGCTGTAGTCCAGGCCCAGCCGGATGAAGCCCCCCTCCCCGCCCGCCCCCGGCCTGAACAGCTCAAAGTACTTGTCAATGGGCACGGCGTCAAGGATGTCGCTCACGTAGATGCCTGGGCCGCATGTGCATTTTTTTGTGTTTGTGTATGAGTGTGTGCGTGTGAGTGTGCGCGCGTG
>NW_014008535.1:0-3581 GCF_000611645.1 Monoraphidium neglectum | reverse complement strand
AAGGTCGGGCCTTGGGCCTGAAACCCGAGGGCAAGTACTTGGCCACGCGTTGGCGCGCTTATCTTGAGTTGGCCCTTGCGGACCGTTTTGCAGGAAGGCAGGTGTTTTTTTGTGAGGGTGAGCCGCCATGCGCGCCGCATCCGATCAGTCCTTGTAACTGCAACTGCGGGTTGCGGGCGCGCTGCATGCAGCCGTGCGTCCAGGTCACGTGTATCAGGCATGGTCGCACTGCATTAATGCACCCACGATTGGGTCACTTGGCACCAGCCTGCGCCCGGCGCCGTTTGTGCACGACACCTGAGCTTGAAGGCGGTGGCCTTTTTAATACATGCATGTGATGACGTTACATGAGAGACCCTGGCCTGCCCTGTCTCCCCACCTTGAAAGCGGCCTGGGCCGAGGGGGGGTGAGCTCACGATCCGTGCAGGTTCAGATACAGCCTGCCAGGCCGGGGCGCCCGCCGGGCCTGCGCGAGGCAACGATTGATGCGAGACCGAGACAAGAGCGCATGAAAACTAAAGACATGAAAGCAAAGGAAGTGCCTGCCCCACACAGCTACGGCAGCCCAGCTACCAGCGGCAGCCCTGCTGCCGCCGGCACCACTGCTGCCGCTGCTGCGGCCGCCGTTGCCGCCGCCGCTGTCGCTGCCTTGCCTTGATCACGCACTCATCACTCGCGTGTTGTGCGAAGGTCCCAGCGTTTGCGCGTGGTGCCAGGCTACCTCCCTCCGCCCCGAACGACTAAACTTTGAGGTTTAGGGGCGGTTGGATTGTGGTGCTCACGGTTTGAATGATGGCGGCTTCTCGGGCCCAGGGTTTGCCGCAGCCGCAGCTTTAGCAACCAAGCAAGTACCTGTGTGTATGCCAGAACCCTGAAGTCTGTGACTGGGCGCATACCGAATTATTATGTTTGTGTAACAAGAGCAATGCATAAAGTTTGTTGGACAGCCACCAAGTTGAAGCGGGCCCAGGGCCGAAGGCTAGACACGTCTCTTGGGTGTGTGCTGTGTGCAGCCTTTACTGCAAACGGAGTGCGTGTAACTTCATGAAGTGTTGCCGTATCTCCAGAAATGGGTTGTTTTGCCAAATGTCCGCATTGTTGCTGTTTGGATTGCCGTCACCAGGCGGTCGTTTCGGTGTTGACCCTTCATGAGGGTCACCTTCAATGTGGTGGGAGTGGCGCATACAGCAAGCCCGACACCTTCGCAGGCGCAGTCACCCAGGGGCACCTGCTGAGCAGGTGCTCTAATAACAGTGATACCAATTAGGTGTCGAAAAACAGGGAGCAGTCCTGGTAGCCCAAGAGACCCTCAGCCTGATTGATATGATGTATATCTGCTCCTGACCGACTCCACCCTCAGGGGTGCAGGCTCGCACTGCCTGTACTCAACTAAGCAGGTCGTCCGGCTCATAGCATGCTAAAACCGACTTTTGTTTCAAATCACAACCATCTATCAAGAACACACTGGTGTTTGTTCCTCAACTGCAGTGTCACCCCACCGTCATGCATAGCAGGTGAAATTTGCCGGCCTACCCTGCGCGCGAGGTGCAGTCATCAAGGCAGTCACGTCCTCATTCCTCCCAGCCACTGGAACCCCGCGCCCCTCTACATGATGTTTGTTTTGCTAGAAAAAGCCCAACTCGACAATTATGGCCTGCCGCTCGCCTGCTTGCGCCACGTTCGGCATGCATGCTGGGTCGCCGTTTTCACACTTTCATTGCTGCCCGCGGCGCCTGCGCGTTTTCCAAGCGTCCCAGGTGCGCAGCGGCGCGTATGAGAGCAAGCGAGGCCCTGAAAAGGCCTTACATTCCGATATCGGCGCCATGGAGACGCGCAGGCTTACGGGCACCCCTGCCCAGCAGAACGCAGCTCGGCCTCTGCTCGCCGCGCCCTCTGTGTCCCGCGGCGCGGCCAGGCATGCTAAGCGATCGATCAACAACTCGGTGAGCGAGCAATTCGCTAGCCTAGCGTCCTCGTGCCTGCACGTGCTGTGTGGGTGAATGCCGCACGCCCACTGGTGTGCCGGCCCGACCTGGGCTCCCCCGTGCTGGCGTGGGGGTGCCATGAGTCTGCCTGGTGTGACAATGCATATGCAGTAGACAGTTGCGCCCCCCACGCACTGCAGGCGGGCGCCACCGGTGTGAGGGCGACTGGGGCAGCAGTCCCCGTTGCCAGGCGTACCTATGGCCAGGCTGCCAGGCTCGCAGCCGCACACACCATCAATCCGGATGTCGCGGAGCCTTTTGAGGCTGAGTCGATGCCGGCCTATGTCCCTAATGAGGCAAACCTGGTCGCCGATCTCGAGACCATCCTCAAGGAGCGGGATGCATGCGGGGTGAGGCATCGTTGGCGCACATTGGGGCCCAAGTTCGTATATGTCGCGCCGCTGTCCACCGCTTCGCTGGCCGCCGCGCTGGTCCGCTGCGCTGCTGCAGCTGCGCTGGACGCCGCTCACAGCCAGGCGTTGCGTGCCGCGCGCGCTGTACCGCAGGTGGGCTTCATTGCCAACCTGAAGGGCATCAAGAGCCACACCATCGTCTCCCAGGTAGGGGAGGCACGCCCAGCCCCTGGAGCGGGGGGGGGGGGCGGGGGGGGCGGCCCGCCCGCCTGCGGCTTGCTTCATATCCCCTAGGGTTTCAGTCAAGAGCAGCTAACAATCCTCCTGCACCCAATGTAATCAGGCACGGCGAACATGACTCTGCCGCGTAGCAGCATCGAACGGAGAGTCGCCATCCTGGTCGCACTCTCACGCCCGCTTGCCCACCTTGACGGGCGATGCCGGCTGCAGCCCCCCAGCTGAAACCACCTCCCCCCCCCCCCAGGCGCTGCGCGCGCTGGGCTGCATGGAGCACCGCGGCGCATGCTCTGCGGACGACGATTCGGGTGACGGCGCGGGCCTGATGACTCAGATCCCCTGGGCCCTTATCCAGCGGGACATCCCTGCCGCAGAGGAGGGCAGCACGGGGTGAGTCAACGTTCCCTGTCGTGCGGGGTGGCGGGGCGAGGCGGCCCTGCGGGCGCGGCCGGGCCCTGCGTGCGCGGCGGGCCCGTGGTTATGGGGAGAGCGCAGGCTGTTTGTTGGAGGGGCGGGAGCCAGGGCAACTCACCAAGCAGGGGCGGCGGCGGCCGAGGGCGGGGCAGCGAGCAGGGCAGGGGACGGGCCCTGGCGGCCGGCCGGCCGCGGCTGGTTGGGGCATCGTGGCGGGTCTAACGGCGGCGCGTCATCAGGGCCTCGGCAGCGCTGGTCGTGAGGCGCGGGTGGTCGCACATCAGCAGCAGCAGCAGCTGCAGCAGCTGCAGCAGCACTTGCCGATGCTGATCCGCGTCCTGTCAGCCACGGCGCACCGCGTGCAGTGGCTGCATACGCACCCACTCCTGGGGCAAGCTCCGCGGCAGTGCTAGCGGGCAGGCGCTGCTGCAGACTGGGTCTGTCTCAATATTGTTCTGCAGCCGTCGCGAAGTGGAGCGGTCGAGGCAAAGTGGTTGTGCGTGCCCCCAGGCGCAGGGCCCATGTTCACAGCTGCAACCGCAGCACTGCACCCCCCTCCCCTCCGCCACCTGCCCCCTCCCCTGCCCTCTGC
>NW_014008536.1:3032-4216 GCF_000611645.1 Monoraphidium neglectum | reverse complement strand
GCTCGGGCGCACGCCGGCCGCGTCGGCCCAGGCCACGCGGCGGGGCGTCCCCAGCTGCCGCGGCGACGGCATCGGCGAAGCAGGCGGCGACGGCAGAGGCGGGCCGCTTGGCACCCCCCGCAGCTGCTGGTAGGCCCCGGTCCCAGGGCGCAGGCTGGCCAGGAGCGCCGACGACGGCGCCCCGCTGCGGCCGCCGCCGCCCGCTGCGCCCGCCCCCGAGAAAGACCCGGAGCCGCTGCTGCGCGCGGCAAAGGGAGAGAGCGCCCCGCCCGTGAGGCTCGTGCCGCGGCTACTTGTGCGGCGGCCGATCTGGAAACCTCCGATGTCAGAGGTCAAGGCGGCCGTGGCGATGGAGTCCTCGAGCCAGGCCGACAGCTCGGCGGCCGCGGACTTGCTTCGCGCGACCCCGGCAGCCGCGCCCGCTGGCGGCACCGGGCGGCGGCCAGCCGCCTCCGCACCCGCCTCGGCCGTCAAGCTGGCAAAGCGGGGTGAAGGCCGCGGGGAGGCTGCTAAGTTGGCACCGCGGGGCATCGACGAGAGCGCCGCCGCCGCCGCTGCAGCCCCGCCGCTGCTGAGCGCCACGAGGCTTGGCGAAGCGCCGCCCCGGCCCTGCGCCGTCTCCAGCCCCCCTCCCCCTGCTGCCGCCAATGCTGCTGCCGCCGCTGCTGCTGCCGCTGCTGCTGCCGCTGCTGCTGACGCTGGTGCGGCGCCGCGGTGTTCGCCGCCGAGGCCGACCCAAACCCCGCCGCCGCCACCGTCAGCATCTGCGGCTGCACTCCCCGGCAGGCGGAGGGACGCCGCGCGCGGCTGCGCCGGCGGCGGCGGGGCCACTGGCGCTGCCAACAGCAACTCCAGCGCCGCCACCGCCGCCGCCTCGGCCGCGCCGCCGCCGCCGCCGCCGCCGCCGCCGGCAGACCCGCTGCCGTGACCGACGCGGCGCTCGTCGCCGGGCCTCCCAGCCGCCGCGGCGGCTGCCGCGGCAGAGGCGTCAAAGGGCTGGGTCGATATGAAGTCGTCCCACGAGATATTATCGTGGCCCAGCGTCAAGCGGCGGCCGGCGTCGTGATAGAGACGCCGATGGAGGCCGTGCGCGTGCCCGCAGCCGTCCAATTCCGCGGCGCCGCCGCAGCCGTCGCCGCCGTCCTCGCCGCTAGGCTGTCGCAGCCCAACCGCCAGTGCCGGCG
>NW_014008536.1:0-1690 GCF_000611645.1 Monoraphidium neglectum | reverse complement strand
CCGCAGCCGCCGATGCTGGCGGCGGCGGCGCGGCGATGGTCCCCTCGGGCGACGAGCTTGCCAGTTGTGGGGCCGCCAAACCATCAAGGAGGCCGCCGCAGCCGCCGCTAACACTGATGCCGCCGTCCTCACTGAAAGGAAAGTGGGCGCCGTGAGGGCCTCCGCTTGAGCGACACCCCTGTTCCTCTGCGCTGCAGCTGCGCCTGCGGTCCCCGCCGCTCTCGCTGCCGCCCCTGCTGCCTGCATCACCGCCGCCGCCGCCGCGGCCGCCGCCCTCGCTTTCCAGCGCCGGCGGCCGCTCATCCTCGGGCTCCGCGGCCGCCGCAGGCGATGCATCTGCACCGCTGTTGGCAGGCAAACCGGGCTCTACCGGAAGCGCTACCGCGAGCTCTGTGCTGGGCAAATCACCCGCCTGCGGGGCCACGGACGTGTCCGGCGGCGGCACGTCCGGCGGCGGCGCGTCCGCCGAGCCCTCCGACTGCTCTATAGCAGGCGCCGCGGGGTGCAGCGCTGCTTGCGCCGCCGCGGCTGCCTCTGCCGTAGGCTCCGCTGCCTCTGCTGGCGCAGCCACCTCGCTGGCGCCGCGACCGCTGAGGGCGGCTGCTGCCGCCTCGTCGTCTCTTAACTCTCCGTCTTCCCAGACTTCCTGCTGCAGATCCATGGCCCAGTCGTGCTCCGCAGATCCCCGCGGCGTGTGCATCAAGATCCAGGGGTGACTCCTCATCGCCTGGACTGTCGGCCGCGCGCTGGGGGCCTGCCGAACAGCGATGTAACCGCAGGCCGGGGGCCAGATTCTGAAATGATGGAACGATGCGGCCGACGCGCACTTCCTAGGTGCCTATCAGCGCGCGGCACGCACGCGCAGTGCTTTCGAGCTTTGTCCTTCTGCTGTCCGTTTCTACTCCATCTACCTATTTGGCAAACAGGCCCGGCCGGCGCACCTTTGACAGGGCCGCGCTGATGAAGTCGCGCGCCTCCTGCGAGACGTGGCCTGGGAACCTCACCTCCCTGCGCGCAGAGTGCAGGGCGGCCGCTGGGTGGGCGAGGCCTTCATACCATGATGCGGAGTGCCCAACACCGTTTCAACTCTTCATTCTCTTTGACCACCTTTGTTGCCAGCTCCACCTTAAGCCCTGCCAGTCTCAAGAGTGCCGTGTGCAGCTTCCTGGCAGTTGCCAACCGTATCAAATCAGGGTCCCCCAGGTGCCACCAGGTGCAGTGACCCCGAGGGCCTTGCAGTGTGCTATGCTCTCACCCTCCCGACAGCCAACAATCTCACAGCATGACGTTGCAACTCATCACAGCAAAATGCGCATGTTTGGTGGCACATCCACAAATGACACTTCCACAAAGCCGGTTCCCACCTTCCCAGCAACCCAAAACTCCAAATTATTGCTGTAAATTCCGAGATGTGTGGCTGTCCCCCACCCCCACCATCACCCTAGACGCCCTCAATTTGACCATTGAATCGCACCCCTTTAGCTGTCCTGAGCCAAGGGCGAAGTGCCACAAGCCACGCTGAGTGATGACAGACAGTGATTAATCAGCCCGGGTCGTCACCCACCTGTACATTATGGCCTCATACGTGGCCGACCTGCTCTCCTGCTCAAAGGGACATCGGCCCACAACCAGCTCGTACGCCAACACACCACATGCCCTGTGGGATATGGGGGGGTACGTAGGGGTGCGG
>NW_014008537.1:0-3584 GCF_000611645.1 Monoraphidium neglectum | reverse complement strand
GCGCGGCGCCGCCCGAGCTGCCGGCGGCGCTGGAGCGCGCGCGCAGCCACCTGGCGGCGTCCTCGTCAGCGACCGACGCGCCGCTAGTGATCTACGTCTCGAAGATGATCTCGGTCCCGGCCAGCCTGCTGCCGCGCCGCCCCGGCGACCCCCCGCCTTCCGCCGCCGCGGACGGCCCGGGAGAGGTCTTCCTCGCGTTCGGCCGCGTGTTCAGCGGCGTCGCGCGCGAGGGGGCGCGCGTCCATGTGCTGACGTCAGCGTACGACCCGCGGGAGCCGGGGAGGCACCGGCAGACCGCGACGCTGACGGGGCTGTACCTGATGATGGGGCGCGCGCTGGAGCGGCTGCCGGAGGTGCCAGCCGGAAATATCTTGGCGGCGTCCGGGCTCGAGGCGGCCGTGCTCAAGAGCGCGACGCTGTCCAGCACACCCTGCGCGTGGCCGCTGGCGCCGATGGTTTTCCAGGCGAGGATGAGAGCGCGCGTGTGTACACGCGTGCTCGCAGCCGCCGCCGCCGTTTACATGTCGAGGCAGGAGCGACCCTCTCGTGCAGTCGCCGACAGCGACGGCCGTCGCGTCGATTTCAGGGCGAGACGCATCATCTCGTCGCGATCCCCGCGCCACCCTGACTCGGAGCTGCATTCATCCATGCGCGACGTGCCTGCTCTGATGCCTATCTCCCCTCCCACCCTGTGCCGACGCCCCCTCGCCCGTCCGCCGTCCGCAGGCGGCCCCCATCGTGCGCGTCGCGCTCGAGCCGTCCCGGCCCACTGACATGGCGGCGCTCGCGGAGGGCCTGCGGCTGCTCAACAGGGCCGACCCTTTTGTAGAGGTGGGCCTTGGCGGCGCGGCCCTCGAATGCACCAAACGCACCCGCTTCAAGGACCAAAACGGCCGGGCGCGCCGGCTGCACCTCTCGTCGTCATCGCCGCTCTTCGGCGCTGCTCGTGCTGCGTGACGTCGTTGTGTTGTCAGTCCCTCGATCATCAGAAGCCGCGAGTCGAGCGCTGAGCGGTCTTTGCGTGGGGGGCGGATAGGCGGGCGCCTCGCCCAAGGGCCAGCAGCATGTGAAATGACCTGCAGCTGCCAGCTGTTTACACATCATCATGGCCGGCCGGCATCATGGCCGGCTATGCATAGTTTATAAGAATACATCTCTCCTCCGAGGCAACTGTAGCAAACCCCGTTTTTTTCCGAAACCGCCACGCTAGGTCGGCATCACCGACAAAGGGGAGCAGCTGCTGGGTGCAGCGGGGGAGGTGCATTTGGAAACGTGTGTCAAGGACCTGCGGGAGAGGTTTGCACGCGTAGACTTCCAGGTGGGTGGGCGCAGCTAGGGTTCAGGTTTCAGGGGTTTGGGGTTCAGGGTTTAGGGTGGGGGGCTTTCCCTTGAGCGCACGTGAAAGCCCTTGAGCGCACGTGACGTCGCTGTTGTCGCGGCGGCCTCGCGGCCCCTGGCGCTTGAGGCGGCGGGCGGGGCGGGGCGGGTTTGGGAAGGTGAGGGGCTGGAGGGGGTTCCAGTGGTGCGTGGAAGGGGAGGAGCGGCAGCGGCCTGTGGGGCAGCTGGCTGATTGCGTTTCCTGCAAGGGCGTCGCCTGCCGGCCTTGTCACGCGGTGAGAGCGGCCCTAGGTGCCGGTCATCGCAGCGTTGATAATTCAATTGTGATTTATAATCTGAGACCGACATCGCATTCGGCGCCCGGCACCCCGCGCCCCGCTCCTGCCAGGTGTCCCCGCCCCTGGTGGCCTTCAGGGAGAGCATCTTCTGCCCCGAGGAGGCTGCGGAGGGCCAGGTGGGCCGCCCCGCACGCGTGGTCGAGGCGTCCACGCCCAGCGGCGCCTGCACCGTCCGCGTGCGCGCGCACGCGCTGCCGGGTGCGCTCGCGTCGGTGCTGGACGATAACGCGGCGCTGCTGAAGCAGCTGCTAGAGCAGCAGGCCGGGAGGAAGGCGGGGCGCGACGCGGGCGGCGCGACGGCGGCCGACGGCAGCAATGGGGAGCCGGCCGGCGCTGGGACGGCCGGTGGCGGTGGCGGCGGCGGTTCGGCGGGTGCGGGCCCGCCCGGGCTGGCGGCGTTCAGGCAGCGCGTGCGGCACGCGTGCGACGAGTCGGCGGACGGGAAGCAGCTGCTGCGGCTGCTGCGGCGCGCGTGGCTGTTGGGGCCCAAGCACATCGGGCCGAACGTGCTCGTGCCTGTTGAGGGGGAGGCGTCCGTCGGCGGCGGCAGCCTGTTCGACGCGCCCAGCACCTCAGTCGTCCGCACGACGCGGCATGGCGGCGCGCTCAAGCCCGCGCAGGCGGCGGCGGCGGTGGGCCCCAGTGGCGGCGGCGGCGCAGCAGACGCGTACGGCGCCGGCGACCCAGCGGCGGCCAGTGCAGGGGCGGCAGCGGGGGCGGTGATTCATGAGGCGACCGTGCATGTGCCGCTGGGCACCTGCGAGGCAGCTGCAATCCTGGGCTTGAGTGCCGAGCCGGGCGCGGACGCGCAGCAGGCGCAGGCCGACGCGGCCGACGGCGACGCCGGCGCCGGCACCAGACCAAGCAGCGCCGCCGGCAGCCGCCCCGCAAGCCGCACCGGGCGCCCCCCGTCGGCGCCCGCCGCCGCCACCGCCACCCCGCCGCCGGCCGCCCTCGGGTCGGCGCCCGGCTGGCAGCACGTGCGCGGAAGCATCGAGTCCGGCGTCGTCGCCGGCTTCTCATTGGCGACGGCTGCGGGCCCCCTGATGGACGAGCCGCTCTGGGGCATAGCCATCGAGATCGAGGCGCGCCTGCGGCCGCCGGCCGCCGCGGTCTTGACCGTCGACGCCGCCGACGAGCAGGGGCGCGAGCAGGGCGGGGCCGCGGACGCGCCCGCGCCTGCGCCCGTGCCGGCGGCGTTTGACCTGCAGGAGGATGTGTATGGGCCGTTCAGCGGGCAGGTGATGACGGCGGTGGCGGGGGCGTGCCGGCTGGCGGTGATGGAGGCGGAGCCGCGGCTGGTTGAGGCGCTGTTCCTGTGCCAGGTGGGGCGGGGCTGCTCGCAGCTGGGGCTGCTGTTTCACTGTTAGGGTTTCGGCGATGCTTGCTGGGTCTGGGGTGGAGATGCTGTGTTGTGGTGGGGCTGCTGGGTCTGGGGCGAGGCTGCCTAATCATGGGCGAGGCTGCTGTGTATGTCGTGAGGCTAGTTTTCTTTGGGGGGCCCAAGGCTGCTAAATCAGGGGAGAGGCTGCTTGTGTTTGGGGGAACCTGCTGGTTTGATGCACTGGGTCTCTGTCGTGTCATGCTTGCTCTCTTTTCCCCCACCCTCTTTTCCTCCCAAGCCTGTTCCCCAACCAGACCTGTTGTTCCCCACCCTCTTTTCCCCATCCCTCTCCCCCCCACCCTCTTTTCTCTTGAACAATTTTTCCTTTCAACATATTTTTCAAAAAACCAACGCAATACGTCTCTCACCAAAGGTCCAAGCCGCTGCAGAGGCGCTGTCCGGGGTGTACGCCGTGCTGGGCCGCCGCCGCGCGCGCATCCTGCGGGAGGAGCTGCGGGAGGGCAGCGGCGCGTTCCTGGTGCACGCATACCTGCCGGTCGAGGCCAGCTTCGGGCTCGCCGACG
>NW_014008538.1:0-3586 GCF_000611645.1 Monoraphidium neglectum | reverse complement strand
CCGCGGCAGCCTCCGCCGCGGCGGCGGCCGCCAGCGCCGCCTGCTGCTGCCTCTCCAACCGCTCCTGCTTGTCTGCCGCAATAGCCACCCTTATCCTGTCCTTCTCTTCGCTCTCGCGCTTCAGCCGGTGCTCCCGCTCTATCCGCTTGCGCTGCGACGCGGCCGCCGCGGCGGGGTTTCGCGGAGTATGGCGGCAGGCGTGAGGAGGCGTGCGTGAGGGAGTGGCTGCGGCGTGGCCGAGCGGCTCTCCCTAGCGATCGCGCCGGCCCGCGCGGCCCCCGCTGCCAGGCGTGCGCAGGGGCGTGTAGCCAAGCGTGCCGTCCTGCATCTCGGGGATGCGTGGGACCTCGCGCGCACCTGCGGGGGCACGCGTGTCCGCCCCGCGCCCCGCGCCCGGCCCCGCGGCCCCCGTCCTGCACCTGGCCGCGGCGCCCCAGCCCCACTCCAAACGGCGCATGCGCATGCGCATGCCCGTGAAAAGCGCATGCACGTGCGTGCGTGCGCGCGTTGGCGCATGCGCATGCGCATGCCCGTGAAAAGCGCATGCACGTGCGTGCGTGCGCGCGCACGCGCGCACACACACACACATGCAAACACACAAACACACCTCTGCCTTTTCGTGTATTGTGGCGCGCGCGTGCGCCAGGACGTCCCGCGCCTCCGCCAGCACGGCCCAGCCCACAGAGCCCGGCTGGGACTCAAGCACCATGTAGCGCGTCAGGTCCACCACCTGGGAGGGTTGGTGGAAATGCCAAGAACATAACAGGTGTGCTTGAGCAAGCCAAATGGCTAGGGGTTTTGGTGGCGGAATCTAGAACAAGCTATGGCCGCGCGAAGCAGTTTGCTGCGTGTCCGGGTGGTCCTTATGCGGGCACGTGCTGAAAGCCAGCTGGCGGCGCAGGAGCCGGGGGAGCGGGCCACACCGATGGCGCAGGAGCGCTGCGGCATGCAGGCAGATCAAGCGAGCCGCGCGTACACACTGCTACGCGCGTCATGGGCCTTGGCCCTCTCCGCCCCCAGACGAGCGGGCCCAGCGCCGCCAAAGCGGGCAGGACACACGCGCACGCGGCGGGCGCGCCTGCGGCCGCCAGCCGGCCTGCAGCAGCAGCTCCTCCGCGTGCTTGACTGGGGCAATTGCCCCCTGGTAGGTCTTGCTGGCTATCTTGACCTGCAATTTTTCGGGGGTCGAGGCATCAGGATGTGCTCACGATCACCAGCAGCCAGCACCAGGGGGCGCATGCCTTGTCATCACTTGCCGGGCCACGGGTTGTGCTGGCTCGCGGGCAGCCCTGGCGGTTCTGGGCCGGGGTGCCGCCGTCGCTGTGTAACAAACGCTGCAGCTGCGGCGGTCCAGGCAGCCTGTGGGGTGCTGTCGCCGCCACGGGGTGCGTGCAGCACACCGCTTCCCCGCTCTTGTCAGCTTGGCACAGGGGCGTGTGCCCCCCGAACTTCCCAAAGCCCACACCCCGAAGGCCCACGCCTTGCCTAACCCGGAAATCTGGTGATTCGGCACCCACCCAGCCACTGCTGCACCCTCCTTTCAGTGTAGGGTGCCAAAAAGTCCCTTCTTGCCTCAACTCCGTCCCATCCCATCCCGTCACACTACCTGCCCCTTTTGCCGCTCGCCCGTCCCCTCCGCCCCAACCACCATGAACTTCCCACCTTTCTGAACTTCTCGTCCTCTGGGTGGTCCAGGGCGTTGCCAAAAATCTTCTCCATCGTCGCCACACAAGACTCCAGCACCGCCGGCGCTGCCGTGCCGCGGGCGCGCCGCCGCATGCGTGATTTGCGCTCGATCACAGAGAAATTTTGCAGGCTGCAGCAACCACTTTCGGCGCAGGCGCCCCGAGCAGGGGCTACCGCGGTGGGCTGATGCGCAGGCAACAGGCTGCATGGGGCTGGGTGGGGGCCACCCCTGCTACAGCATCCGCCTGGGGCGCCGCGCCAGCTTGCGGGTGCGTTCGCGCCAACCTCGGAGGGCCCCCCCTCCCAGCCAGAGGTTGCGCGGCGCAGTGGGCCCCAGATAGGCCGTGTAGCAATGGAATTGCTGTGCATGTGCAGCAGGATTGGGGCCGAGGGCGGGCGGCGTCTGAAGGGTCTCCTCACCGTAATGGAGATAGTCTAGGACATTTGATTCTAGCGCGGCGCTGAACTTGCGCCGCGCGTCACGCACCACCGGGTCTGCGTGCGAGCCGCCCGGGTCCATCTGGCGAGTGGCCGCCGCCGCTCCTCGCCGCCGCCGCTGCGCCGCGGGCTGCGGGCGCTGGTGTCCCCAAGTGGCGCGAGGTGGCGGTGCGTCGCCGATGTCACCTTGCACTGGGGCGCTGCACTGTCGCTACGTCGCAGCGCCACCGATAGGAAGATGGTGATGTTATTCTGTAATGGATTTCGAACAGGGCTGCGACTTCGAAACAAAGTGCGAGATCAGTTCGTGTTACCGGTATTGCAGAGCCTCCACGCGTTGCTATTAATTATACAGGTGTACAACGAGACGCAAACAACCGTTCAAAACAATGTGCGCGCACCATGATCAACACTCGGCCCCTTGCGGTGCCACAGCTCGGGGCAGCCGCGCACAACCATTCTTGCAACTGAAGCGACGCCAAACTCAAGCGTTAACGAAGACATCAGACGGATGCACCATAGCCCTGCGCGCTCTGCGGCGCCACACGCCCTGAGTTCGGTGTGCGATGACAGGGCCCTACAGTAGCAGCCCACGACGCCGCAGCAGGCTCAGCAGCAGCAGCAGCAGCAGCAGCAGCAGCGGCGGCGGCGGCGGCGGCAGCCACAGGCGCAGCAGCCCGCAGCAGCAGCCACAGCAGGCGGTGAAGATGTCAGCGATGGAGCGGCTGAACCAGGACAAACATCAGCTGGAGATCAACCTCGTCCGGGTTCAGGCGCAGACGTGCCCCGTGCTTGCCTGCCCCTCATCCCCCCCAAGGGCACCCACAGGGTTGCCTAGCTGCAGCCGCGCTCCCCCTGTTTGCGCGCCACCACCACCTGTGTCGTGAGCACCCTGCGCTGCCTCATGAGCCGCCTCGCCTTGTCGGCTTCGATGAGCGCCCGCACCCTGTCCCTTTCTTCGCTCTTGCGCTTCAGCCGCTGCTCCCGCTCCGTGCGCTTGCGCTGCGCCGCGGCCGCCGGGCCGCCGCGGCACCGCGGCGCGTCGCACGGGGTGGTGCGCCGCGAGATGTGGCGACGGACGTCAGGGGCGGGCATGAGGGAGCGGCGTCGGCGTGGCGAAGCGGCTGCCTGTTGCGAGCGCACTGGCCGGGGCGACCGGGGACCCCGTGCGCGTGTGGGGCCGCGGTGCGAAGCGTGCTGCCCCGCATCTCGGCAACGCCTGCAGGTGCACACCCGCCCGCCCCGCGACCCCCGCACTGCACCTCGCCGCGGCGTCCTGGCCCCGCTTCGTTCAAGCCACGCATGCGCATGCGTGTGCCCGCGCAAAGCACACGCGCGTGCGCGCGCACGCACACACACACACACACACACACACACACACACACACACACACACACACACACACACACACACCTCTGCTTTTTCGTGTATCCTGGCGCGCGCGTCTGACAGGACGTCCCGT
>NW_014008539.1:0-3585 GCF_000611645.1 Monoraphidium neglectum | reverse complement strand
GGGGTCGCCACCGCTGCGGGTACAGAGCGCGCTGTTCGCGCGAGCATGCGAACACACTTGCTCACGTGAACACAATCATCCATGAACAACGCGCGCATTCGTGCCCATATTTCCCATATTTTCACACAGACAGCTTAATGCCCAGGCAATCCCACATACACATCAACCTGACAATAGAATCGCCACCCCACCCACCTGGTCAATGGTGGCATCCATAGGGAATGGCCGCGCGTAGCACGACCGCTGGTCCACCGCGCGCGCCGCCTCGCCCGCCGTCGGCAGCGGCAGCTTGCGTCGCACCTGCGCACCGGGGCGGGCGGGGGGGGCGGGGCGTCGGCCACGGCGCACGACTCCACGCCGCTGGCCCCTGCCGCACGCTGGCCGGCACGCTAGGCCAGGTGGAACCCTTCCCGCCAGCCACCCACCCAACAGCCACTTTATTGACAGGATTTGCCTGGAGCCGGTGGGAAAAGCTGCATGTGCCCCGCCGGCACGGGCGCTGCAGCTGGGCGGCCGCCAAAACGAGGGCCCCCAACCTGGAAGCCGGATTCTTCGACCTCCAGGCTGTCGCTGCCGCGCAGCACCGCCGCCACCGCCTCAATAAGCTCGTCGGGTATGGCCTCTGCCGCGGTGCGGTCGGGGAGCTGTGCGGCGGTACGGGAGGCGGCGTGAGCGGGGGCGGGGCCGCCGAGGGCGGGAGGGGGTCAGCAGGGCTTGCGGCGTGCTGTGTTCTGCACCACACTTTGGAAGGACGAGAGAATGTTCAGGGCTGGAAGGGGGGCAGTGCAGGTAAAATGGTTTGTGAAGTGTCAAGGAGATGGGATGTGCGAGCGCTGTAACAGTCGGCGCGGCTTAGGTTGGCCGCGTTGCCAACCTGACTGAGCAGTCGCCGCGGCGCCCAAAACGGGCAATGCGGTTCTTGTCGCAAAGAGACTGCCCGGATCGGCACTGAGGTGCACTTGCGTGCAGCCTAGCCAGGTAATTATTCTTTGCATTTGATAGGGCCTCACAGCAGTTTGCGCATGAAACAATCATCAGCTGGGGACTGCTGACGAAGCGGGCGGCCGGCCCGCTTGCCCCGGACCTAGGCAACCAGCACTTGACAAAATGCGAAAGCATGTCGGCACGCCAACCTGCAGCAGGCTGCGCATGCGCGAAAACGACATGATGAGCGATAAATCCACGTCTGCGGCAAATTTCAGCAATGCCAGCGTAAGGTCAGCAGGGCAAAGGTGCAGGATCGTCGCTGGAAAGCAAAACAAGGGACGTAGCACAAGCAGTAAGGGCGGCGGCCGCCGGCGACGGCGGGCGGAGGTCGCAGAAAGTGGGCCCACACCCTGCCGCTCACATCCATGAGGATGCTTGTCCACTTGAGCTTTCAAAAACGAGTCCTTGGGCAGGTTGCTGTCGCTAAAGTAGAACTCCACCTGAGTTGGATCGCGTGTGATCACAACTGAGCAGGCCGTACGGAAGCGTGTCTTGGACAACATGCGAAACTTTCAATTTCAAGCGCTCTAAGCTCCCCAACAGGCGGCAAGAGCGCCTCGCGGCCGCGGTGCGATCAGACACTGGGAAGCAAGCTGCAACTAGCGTAGCGCACCTGTCGTAAGACTTTGTCATGGTCAAATTTTGCGTCTGTCGAACCCATGGCGGCTGCCAGATCACACTAGGCTGCTGAAGGCAAAACAAAGCTGTGGCGCATCGATATCAGATGGTCTCAATGTGAAACTGTGGTACACGATGTGGCTGTGCAATATCCGGTAGCCGAGCAACACTTGTATCAGGTGGCCGTCACTGGCACCAACCAGAGTAACCCACCCCAGGGGCATTCCACTCGCACCCAGCTGCTCGCACCACTCACGCCCGCATGCCTTGTCCCCCTCCCCCCTTCCACCCGCACCGCCTCCTTGCGGCGCCGCAGGACTGCATACATCAGCAAGGTGGGACGACGCGCCGCTCACACTGTGCATAATCGTCGGCAGAACATCCTATATAGGGGCACTCGTGCCCTCGGTGGTGCCCCACCGGCTGCAGCAGAGGAGCACAGCCGCCCCACCCGGGCCATCCGTCGTCGAGTCACCATCTTGGCGCAGTGGTGAAGCCCGATACTTTGGTCACGGTCAAACCCAATACATGGTCGAAACCCTTTCAACGGCCAAATGCCGCCCCGTGTCGCGTACTGTCTCTGGCGGTGCCCACAGCAGCCGCCCTGCTGCCTCGCCCTACATAAATAGCACTGCGCCCCAGGGCAGCGCGAGCGACCAGTAGAGCAGCGTGGCAGCAAAACCAGTCACACCGATGGTCGTGAGTGCGGGTGCACCAAGGTTCTGTTGACGTTTTTTGTTGTTACACGGGGTGGGATTGGAGTTCAGAGTTGTGAATCATGGGACAGGAAGTCGTGGCGACCAGAGAGCTCAGCGCACACATACCCGGGGGCACAGAGGCGAACGCGTAGCGAAGGCGCCCCGTCGACCCTGCCCGGCCAGGGGCGTGCGCAAATGGCGCAGCACTAATGCCCGCTGCAGGCCATACTTTGGGAGCCACCGCCACAAGCCGATTGGGCTTGTTGCGGGAGTGCCGCGGCACCTCAACCCTGCGGACACAGACATGGGCGGCAGCCGCGCCGGCGCCGGACACAGACGCCGCCGCGGGCTGTTGCTCGCCGCCCCCCAAATGGCCGCCCGCTGCTTCGGCCGGGGAGCGCTTTCGGGCTCGCGCTGAGGCAGGGGCCGCCCTCTCCTGGAGCGCCCGTTGTGTGAATGTGTTGGCGACGGCACAGTGCTGTGCGGCGGCGAAAACGGCGGGAATCAGGGCTTCAGAGCCTCCAGGAGGGCTGCTCAGCCGCCGCTTACGCCCCTTGCTTTGAAAATTCAAGGGTCGTGGGGCCCCAGCGCCGCGGCGGCCTGGGGTGCTGCTCAATGGGTTGGGGTGCAGGACAAGAGCAAACTCGGCGGCGCGGGCGCGGCACCGACGGCGGCCGGGCGGGCGAGGATGGAGTGTTCCTGGGCGAAGGGAGTGGGCAGATCAGACCAGCAGTTGGCGAGCGGCGGCGCGGCCGCCGCGCGGCATGTGTCCCTGAGCAGAGCGGCCAGGGGCGGCTCTGGCCAGGGGGTCGTCCGTCTATACAAGCAGTGCGCATCGGGGCCTGTGGACTGGGGCTTGGCGGTTTGCATGGAACAAAGGGCACTTTGGCAGCTCTGCCGCCACGGCATCAAACACCAATTGTGGTAAGCAAAGCCCGGCAGTGATGGGCGCAGCAGGCGCCGGCGCAGGGGTAGGGCAGGGGTAGGTCTGGGGCCGCCCGCAAAGCTGACGCCCCCGTTCCCCCCAATCAAACGCCGCCGCTGAATATGCAGAGCGCGACGAGGCATGGCTGGGCCCGAACGGAACTACGGTAATCCAATTTGCAAGCGTTGCCTTTTGGATGGGACGAACTAGGCCGACTTTAATCACAGGGCAGTGGGCGAGGGGGAGCGCCTGGGCTTGAGGCTTAAGCTCAGGAGACTGTCGGCAAGGGCCGTCAAAGAGCCGCCGCCGGGCCCAGACCCGCCCGCGCCAGCCCCAGCCCCGCGCCGCGGCGACGCG
>NW_014008540.1:3124-4830 GCF_000611645.1 Monoraphidium neglectum | reverse complement strand
GCGCGAGGAGGGGGGGCCGTGGAGCCCAGGAACTGTCAGGGATGAGGCGACAAGCAGGTCATGCAGGCATCCCAGCAAGGTGGTGCAGGCGGATATCTGCGGAGGGCCAAAAAGGAGGGTTGCTTGACCAATGGCTCGTGAAACAACTGGGCAGGGGTGAACCAAGCTACCCCTGCCTGTTGCACACTGTGCTGTCCCGCAGCCATGACTCAGTCTGGGCTCATCAGCCAGGCCCGCATCCGCGCTCGCCTACCATTCTGTCTAGCTTGCGGGTGGCTGACGCAGCTACGCCTCACAGCAGTGATTGAACCAGTTCATCATAGAGCCCACCTAGTTGTGCCGTGATTCCTGACCCACACACGCCTGAGCCCCACAGTAGACTCCGCCACACCCGATTTCCCATTTCCCTCTCCGGTCCCCTGCCGCAAAGGCATCGTACTACAGTGACTGGGTTAATAATGTCTGGAATGGGTTGTGGACTGGCATCGTGTACACCTGCATCCTGCTGGTGGGGCCAAGAGGGGTGGGGTTGTGATGAGGGGCTCAGGTGTGATTTGCCTGTTCTGGGCGACACGTCACCGGTGACAACACGTTGTTGGTACATGAATGTGTGCGTGTTTGAAACAGGGTAGTTGACGTGGTGAGAATGGTGGATGTGTGAGGCGAGGCAGGGTTAGCAGGGGGTGGCCCCGGCACCGCCAGCTTTTTGCCCACCTTCACACAAGAAAGCTTGGCAGATTGCAGTGTCGTTGTCGTGGTCGCCGTCAATATTCCAAGATCTGGTAGCCCTGCTACTAGATCTGCAGCATGGCGCCTTGGGGAGACGTATCTTGACGGCCATTCACGCCCGCCCCCTTACCTCTCCCGTCTCCCCGGTCGGCAACCTTTGGCCCCCATCCCCCTCCTAGAACGTGGTGACATACAAGTACCCTGACAACCCCGCCATGAGAGAATGTATGACATGGGTGAGGGGATCCGGGGAGTCGGGAGGAAAGGAGGGAAGTATGTGACTGTTGTTGCAAGTACTTGCTTAATGATTGCTGCTTTAATCATTTTTCCAGGGGTCAGATCGCATGAGTGGGCCTGACGACGCAGTCTGCAGTGTCAACCGGGCCTAATCTTGCACTAACGCATGACTCATGAGACACAACGCCCTCTACTCCCCTTACCCACCCTCCACCCTGCAGGCTGTCCTGTACGGCATATTTGCGGCAGTGCTGCTGGGTGCGGCCGCCAGCGCTGCGCGGCTGTGGTGGCTGCGGCGGCCGCTGAAGGTGCTGCGCGCAGCCAAGGACCACCCCGAGGCGCTGCGCAACATGGGCAAGGTGTACCGCTTCCGCAGCACGATACAGGTAGGGCGTGTGCTGTTGCTACCTGGACCTCCACATTAAGTGCTGCAGCGTGTAGGGTGGTCAGAGAGGCGCCAGAGCATGCTGGGGCTTGGGTCACTGTAGGCAGTACTGTGGGCCAGTGAGCATGCCGCACGAGCGCCCCTGACTGCAGGGGCAGCGTGAGAGGGTGGTGTGACACAGGCAAAGTTGTTTTGCCAGGGCATCTATCTATCATTGCAGCATCTTGCTTGCTTGCTTGCTTGCTTGCTTGCTTGCTTGCTTGCTTGCTTGCTTGCTTGCTTGCTTGCTTGCTTGCTTGCTTGCTTGCTTGCTTGCTTGCTTGCTTGCTTGCTTGCTTGCTTGCTTGCTTGCTTG
>NW_014008540.1:1437-2671 GCF_000611645.1 Monoraphidium neglectum | reverse complement strand
CTTGCTTGCTTGCTTGCTTGCTTGCTTGCTTGCTTGCTTGCTTGCTTGCTTGCTTGCTTGCTTGCTTGCTTGCTTGCTTGCTTGCTTGCTTGCTTGCTTGCTTGCTTGCTTGCCTGCCTAAATCCCTTGCGGCACAATCAACTCTTGCTGGTCTTCCGGGCGCTCGTCTCTACCCGCGCAGCGGGCCTCACCCCAGCCGGCGGGTGCGGTCCAAATCATGACGCCACTCTCGCCACCCCCGCCCTCAGGTGGAGATTCTGGCGCGTGTCATGCGCAAGTGGGATGAGGACGGCCAGCCTGATGAGGAGGCCTGCGCCCTGGGGGAATTCATCAACAAGGTGTGACGAGGGGGTTGCTCGCCAAGCAACCTAGGGGGGCAGGCATGTACGGGTCAATTCTGAACAGCAGGTAAGCATGCTGGAAAGTGCCAAGCACACACATACATGGTTGCAAAAATATCGAGAGCGGCCGCGATCGCGGAGTGTGCGCAATTGCAACGTCGATGGATGTCAAGGTGGTTGGGGTACAAGGGGGCCACATACGAGCAGGTGATGCTGCAGGACAGGTCTGCGGGTTGCAGTTTTGCGCAAGGCAACCATCCGGGACTGCGCATTGTCAAATCAGGCTGTGCAAGCCCTGCTATAAACCTGCCCGTTCTTGTTCGCAGTGCGGCTTAGCGCGCTTCCCGAACAGCGCCACCCTCATGATCGCCCTGGCCAACTTTCAAATAGAGGTGGGCCTGAGGTTGGCAAGAGCGGGGGACACCAGGTGGGTCAGGTGGAAGTATCCAGGGACTGACAGCCCCAGCAGTGCAGGCTGCCGATACGCGGGCTACACCACGGCTGGTCTGTCAGGTTGCAAGTTTGGTTCACTTTGCAGCTTCGTTTTGACATGTGCATCCCCCGCCCCTTATTTGCACAGCATACTCCCCGGTGACCCTCACCCACTCGCACCCAAATCCCCCAGGCCCGCAAGGATGGTCACGCCGCACGCACCCAGCTGCAGCTGGCTGTCAAGGCCAACCCTTCCACCATAGAACGCTTCTTCATCTTCAAGGTGCGCGCAATGGGGCGGCACACAGGGCCGCCGGTTGGACCTTGGGCGAGCACCATGGCCACCTGTCGACCATCAACTCTCCTCTGGCTTCTTCACACACCCCCACGGAGAGGCGCATCACTCTTCCTTTGTTCCCCATGCCGCACCCCCAGACCAGCCCTCATCCCTTTCAAACGAA
>NW_014008540.1:0-648 GCF_000611645.1 Monoraphidium neglectum | reverse complement strand
GTACAAGGGCAGGCACATGAGAGCATGTGATCCCCCCCCCTGCCCCCTACCCGCAGCAACTACCGCGCGTGTGTGAGGGCGCACCGCCTGGCCCTGAACGCCCAGCGCGTGTTCTGGCAGGCGTTGCTCCACGACACTGTCGCGTTCAAGAGCCTCCAGACCAGCTTTGCCGTCATGAGCCAGGCAGAGAAGCAGGCTGCGCAGATATACCGCAGGTAGGCCCACCAAGGGGGGTTAGGGCGATTGAGGAGGCAAGGGGTCTGGTATTCCCTGGTGTTATGGCATACACGCTGAGTGTGTCGACGCTGCTGAACAATTTAGGGTTGAAGCCATGTTCGCAGGCAAAATGCACATGCAACATAGCACATGCGCCAAGCGTCCTCTAAACACGCACGCACGCACGTGCCTCCCACCTGACTTGCCTCCTGCCCCTGCCCAGCCTCTGCCCACCCTCTGCCTACACCCTGCCCCCCCCCTCACACGCCACCCACCAAACCAGGGTCCTGGAGCGCTATCCCTCCAACGGGCGCCTGCTGAAGATCTACGGCCGCTTCCTGGAGTGGGTACGCAACGAGCCCAGCGTGGCCCACAGGTACTACACAGAGGCCATGAAGCAGGGCATGGGGGAGAGCCTGCTGGCCCTCATAG
>NW_014008541.1:0-3590 GCF_000611645.1 Monoraphidium neglectum | reverse complement strand
CCCTTGATGCATGCACCCCGCCCCTCATCCACCACGCGCCGCCTGCCACTGGCTCTCCACATCCATCCATGCATAACTCACACATGCACCTACGTCCATACACACCCGACCGACAAACAAAAACCGCCGCAACCCCCCCAAAACCCTAAACCCCCAGGCGAATTCCTGTTCCTGTATCTACAGGAGCTCGGCGGCTCCAAGGCCCTCATGGGCCTCACCCTCACAGTGACTTGCGCCGCAGAGATCCCCGCCTTCCACCTGCAGGGCGCCGTGCTGCGGCGCGTGCGCGTCGAGGCGCTGCTGCACTTTGTGATCGCGACGTACGCGCTGCGGCTCGCGCTGTACGCGGCGCTGCCGGCCGCGGGCAGCGCGTGGGCGGTGCTGCCGATCGAGCTGCTGCACGGCGTCACCTTTGGGTGGGCGGGCGCGTGCGCCCGAACCGCACAAGCATTGGACTGGCGGCCGCAGGCTGCTGTGGGGTCGCCGTGGCGGGGGGCTGCTTGTGTGGATGAGCCCGCGTCTCAGGCCGGCTGTGCCTCCGGCGCACAGACCGTGCGTTTTCTGCCACAAGCGGCACCTTGCATACGTGAATCCCAATGTCTAATCCCTGCAACGTAAGTCTTGCTGACACCCTCCCCCCCCCCACGGGCAGGTGCGGCTGGGGCGGTGGCACTGTGCAATGCAAGCGGCTGGCGCAACGACTGGGGGTCAGCGGGGTGGAGGCGACGATGCAGGTGGGTCCATCGGCCGCCTGAGGATCAAACACACGCGCGTGCGCATGCGTGCGTTGTGTGTGTTGCTGTGAGGTGGGTGGGTTTGTTTGTGGCAGGGGTTGCAGGGGTGCGGTCGGCGGCGGATCCGCTTGCGGAGTGCAGCGTAGCCATTCCACTACAACCCGCGAAGCTCATGTGTGCGTGCCGGATCCCTCTGGCTACACGTACGCCATTGAATTGAATGCACAGATACACACGCGTTCCTGTCTCAAATACGTTATTCGTTTGTTTCCCTATGATGTAATCACACACCAGGGCATATTCCAGGGCCTTTACTTTGGCGTTGGCCAGGGCCTCGGCGCCCTGGGAGGCGGCTTGCTCATGCACCGGTTCGGCGGCCAGGCCATGTTCGCTCAGGCCTCCGCCATCACCCTCGCCGCCTGGGCGCTCTGCGCCGCAGCTGCGGCCGCGGCGCGCGCTTACGAGGCCGCGGACGGGCCGGAGTCGGCCCCGGGGCGGGCAGGGATTGCGGAGCGGTTGGGGCGGCTGCTTGGGTACAGGCAGCGGCAGCCAGGGGTGGCCCCAGGCGCTCTCGGCAAGGCCGCTGCCGGCAGATTGGGCTACAGCCAGCTGAAGAGCAAGGACAGCGGGCCCGACCTGTCTCTTCAGAGGCCAGACGGCTGGGAGCCTGTGTGACGGCACGGCCAGCGGCGCCCACCATTCGCCCTCGCTTTGTGACGTGTGTGCATGTCCCACTGACTCTTTCGTTGTACTGTGACGCGATGCGCAAATTTTTTCATTTCAAGACTTTTCTTTGAGCGAGAGATCCGTGAGCCGTTCAGCTCCACCGCCACCGCCGCACAGCGGTGGCCAGGCGGCGGTTTTGCCAAAAAAACAGCCGGCGGCGCCCAACTCTGGTTGATCGAGAGACCCGCGGTCAACCGCACAGCTCTGCGACACGAGCTGCCTGCATTGTGATTGTTCACATTGCTGCACTCCCCTTCGTCTGCCGGCCGGCATACAGCCAGCAGGGAATGCCTGCTGCTGGCTGCGAGCGCTTCAGCGACGGCATTCGCCCAATAGTAGCCCCTCTCAAGAACCCCCCACGCTTGACGCCCCCTGTAACGTTGCCATGAGGGAGCGAGCGGGGGCTCCCGCGGCAGGGGTAGCTGCTCTGCTGGTGCGTCCCCGCGAGCTAGAGCCTTCAGCCTTTGGGCGTCGAGAGGACTGCCGGCCGTGTGGGGCGCTCATCCAATGCACATGAACAGGGGCCTCAATGGAACACAGGCGCCCACAGGACCCGCTGCCGCCGACACCTCCAGACTACAGAGGCGTGCGAGCGAGCGCCCTCCGCCCAGACTCGAGCCGCTTGCCGCCTCGGCGGAGCAGTATAGATTGATTACATAGGATTCCCCGACCAAGCCCCCTCAACAGCACGCAGAGCGCGCGATAAGGCAAGTGCACGACCCGCAGTTCAAGGCCCCGCGCGCTTGCACAAACTCCGACCAAGAGACAAGAGCGTGCGAGGGGCCGGACCCAGGTGAGGGCAGCGGCGGCGGCAAGCATAGTGTGGAGGCACGCGTGTGATGGTTGGCATGGCAGTGACAGCAATCCGGTTTCTTGCACATCGGTCGCTTCGACGATTTGCGTCGGCACCCCATTGGCCGGCGTGCTCCGGCGCAAACGCCCCCGGGGCCTGCGGGCATGACGCGTCCATAGTGGGCGCGGGCGCGCGGCGCGAGTTCCGCGCCTCGGGCAGCGGCCTCGTAGCCTGGCGGCGAGGCAAGCAGGGCAGCAAAGCAGGGCGGCCCAGGTGTGCAGCCGGCAGCGTGCCTGGAAATGGATCTGTGCTCAGCATTGAATGCGCGAGGAACAGTGCGTTTCGGCCGGCTTGGGGTCGACCCCGGGGGCATCCCACAATGAAAGAGATTCATCCACAACGCCTGTCACAAGGTCAATAATGAGTCATGGGTCAGGATGAGTGATGTCATGTCTGGTTCAATCATGTCGGCACTTACAAACGGTGTTCCTAGGAGCAAGTCAAAAAAGGGCATCCCAGAACGGGCCGAGTGCCTCAAGAGCGGCGGAAGTCGGAGGGATGCGACTCGACGCAGCCGCGCGGCGTGCCCGTGCTGCATGCGCGCCGCCGCGCTACCACCCTTGAACGATGTTCGAAGGGCCCAGCGAGGCCGTCGCGGCGGCGCCGCCGCGGCGCTGACCCGCCGGCTTCCGGCAGGGGTGAGAGGCGTGCTGGCCAGGGCCACACGCTGGGCAGCAGGCCGCCTGCCGGCGCGGCCGTTGGGTCACAGGAGTGCGGAAGCAGAGAGCGCAAGCCACGCAAGGGGTGGGGGCTGCAGGCTGCAGGCCGCCCCAGTGGGCACACAAGTGGTACACAGCCCGCCTGGGCTGGAGGGCGGCGCGCGTGCTGACGCAGCGGCCCCGCGGCCAGCATCAGAAGCATGCTTCCAACACAGGCTGCGCGCAACGGCTGATGGAAAGCCGTGCGCTCAATTGCCACATGTACGAGCCGGCGATAGCGGATGCGCGCGCAGCCACCTTGCATAGAGAGCAAGGGGGGCGCGCGCGAACGCCCGCCGCGCGTTGCGGCCGCCCCGCTCTCGCGCCCCTGCGCCCCGCCCCGACCCGCTCACGTGCCGGCGCCGCCGGCCGCGCTCGCCGCCGGGGCGGGGGGCGCCAGGAGGCGGTACCTGCCGAGAAGCTGCTCCGCCTTGTGGTCTTCGGCCGAAAACAGGAAGCCCTCCGCGAAGCGCCATTCATTGTCCGAGGGAACCTGCCACGCGGCGACCTTGGACACGCCAAGGAGGTGCGTGGACGACGCAGGCGGCGGCGCCGCTGCCGCGCCGCCCGGCGCGCCGC
>NW_014008542.1:0-3591 GCF_000611645.1 Monoraphidium neglectum | reverse complement strand
CCCCCGCGCCCGCCGCCGCCGGCCCGGCCGCCGCCCCTGCCGCCGCCACGCGCGGCGGCCGCGGCCGCGGCTGCGATCGCGCCGTGGTTGGCCATCCCGATTTCCTGCAGGTTGGACACGCGCCCCACCGCCGCGGCGCACGCGTCGTGCGCGCGCCGCGCGGCGGCGTCGTCGAGCGCGTCAATCGCCCCGATCGCCAGCGCCGCGTGCTGCGGTTTGCAGAGTGACGGTTGGTTTCGGCAGAGGTCAACAACTTGCGAAGCAACAATGAGGTGAAACCGATCAACCAATCAGCGATTTTGGAAATGCGAGGGCTGAGCTCGGCCGTGCTTGACCCGGCCGCCAATAACAATGGGCGCGACGCGCCTGCCTCCTGCGCTCCCCTGCGCTTGCGTGGTGCCCAGTACCCCGCTGCTCTACTCCCATCCCCGCCCGACCCCACTCCAGATCGCGGCTCGCTGGCCAAACCCCGGAGCCCCAAACACCCAAATCAAGGGCCATGAGTTTGCGGGCAACGTGACCGCCCATGTGTTTGACTAAGGGACTCAGCAAACCGCCATACGGCGGTTTGGTAAGACCCACCCTCAGCGCGTACTCCGCCGCCGCCGCGGCCGCTGCCCGCAGCTCCGCCGCGGCCCCCGCCTCCGCGCCCTCCTCGACCTTTGCTATCCCGCTCATGGGCCGCAGGCGGAAGCTGTGGTCGGGGTCCGGCAGGGCGTCAATGGGAGCCACCTGGGGGCGTTCAGGCCGGACCGATGCGATCCGCAGGGGCGGTGTTATCAACTCATATGAACATGCAGGTATGATACGTGTATGTATGCAGTCGGGGGTCTTGCAAATGGAAGGCCGCCCAACGCCCAGGCGAGCCCGTGGGGCGCGAGCCCGGCTTGCGGCTGCCACCATGGCTGCCACCATGGCTGCCACCATGAGGGAATCCGAACTGTTGCTCCTCGGTCTCTTTCGAGGCGGTCTGCTGGCGCCTTCTGCGCACCTCCTCGGAAGACGACAGGCCCGCATCGCACCACACACACGTGCACGCGCGCACCCACACAGACGCGCACGCACGCACACAAACACACACCGCCGCGCACGGAAACAAGCCCCGCGACAGGCGGCCCCCCACCTTCTCTATCACGGCCACGAAGAAGCCGCCCGTGTCGTTGTGGTGGGGCAGGAACCGCATGCAGCGCTCAAGAGGCAGCGCGGCCTTCTCGGGGGATGGGAACATTGTGGGCGACAGCTTGTTGCCCACCACCGCGGCGTCGTCCCATGACTCATACCACTGGAACCTGTCGCGCACCTGGGTTGCGGGTGGGGGGGGGGGGTCCAGAGGAATTGTGACGTCGGGGTGTGGAGGTGTGAGAGAGCCGGCAGGGGAGGGGTCGTAGGGATGGGGACGGGCTGCCATGACACAGGCCGCGTGCACTTGAAAATTGCATGCTGCGTCGCCCCTGAACCCTTGAACCGTACATGTGTACGGATCTCCCACCCTCCCTCGCGTCCGCACGGCCCTCTACCGCCGCCCGCCCAGACCTCCCCTCCTTTGGCGCACCCCGACAAAGCCATCGTATCCCCCACAACACACACATACACGCGCACTCACACAAATCCACACACACACACACACATCCACACACACGCACACTCATCTCCACACACGCACACCCACATGCACACACACACACGCGCACACACGCGCGCACCTTCCAGGTCTTGAGCCCCGGCATGCGCTTGAGCTGCGGCAGCTGCGCGTCGACGTCCACCAGCCGCAGCGCGCCCCCGCACCGCACCAGCAGGTCGGCCACCACCGCCTCGTCCTCTATGGGGTTGAAGGTGCACGTGCTGTACACCATGCGGCCACCAACCTGTGTTTGAGGGGGGGGGTTGCATTGGGGCAGTCCGGGAGTGAGGGCGCCGGGCGCAAGTGCGCGGTTCGCGGGGTTGGTTGAGCGGGGGATGCAATGTGCCATGGGGGTTTGGCAGCGGCGCAAACGGCGGCCGTCGCTGGAAGCAGGGCGGCCTGCCAAGCGCAGGAAGGCGCAGGGAAGTGGGGATTTCAACAATGGTGTGCGCGTGGCGCGCATAATTACTAATGCTGTTGTGATGAAAAGCCGCACCTTGAGCAGGCGCGCCCCCTGCAGTGCGATCTTGAGCTGCATCATGTGCAGCCCGTTGCCGGCCGCCACGCCCCAGCGGTTCCAGATGTCGGGGGACTTGCGCATGGTGCCGTCGCCTGGGGCGGGGTTCAAGGGTTGAAGGTTTGACATTCAGGGTTCACCGTGACTGAGAAGGGGTTTGATATTAAGAGGGTGGGTGCGATTTGTATCGGGGGGTCGACAGGGTTGGCAGTGGCGACCAGAGAGCCACCACAAAGGAGGGGCAGGCTCGGGGCCGCAAGGAGCGACCACGCTGTTTCCCGTTTTGAAGGCGCGGGCGTGGGCGGCGCTTGCGCGTGTGACGTCACCATGACATCACTCACCGCTGCAGGGCACGTCCGCCAGGATCCGGTCAAACAGCAGCCGCGCCGGCTTCGCCCGCCGCCGCCGCCCGCCCCCGGCGCCCGCTGCCGCCGCCCCCTCCTCCCCCTCGCCGTCGCCCACGCCCTCCTCCTCGCCCGCCGCCTCCTCCCCTGCCGCCGCGTCAGCGTTGGCGTCGGCGGGGCCCGCTGCGGGGTCCAGCATGCGGGGGAACATCTCCCCGCTGTGGTTGGTGATCATCAGGCAGGGGCTGCACATGCGCTTGGTCTGGTGAGTCAGCAGGTTGCAGCGCTGGCCGTCCGCGTCGTTCGCCACCACAATGCCTGAGAGGGCCCCAGGGAGGTCAATTGCACGAGGACATCAGCGGAAGAACACTGTCGCAGGATCTTTTCAGAGACGAGGCGTCCACCACACCTCTGCTGTGCGATGCTCTCTTCCGCCCCCCCCCCCCCCACACACACACACACACAGGCGCAGTGCCCATGCTGCTGCGCGCCAGTGCGCCACCAAACGCGCTTCCAGCCAGTCCAATTTGGCCCCTTTGCTGGCCGGCTCCCTGCCCCAGCTGGTGCCCTTTCGCCTGGCGGCCCCGACTGCGCACCCTGCGGCGCCTGGCCGTGGCTGCTGCCCTGGTGCAGCATCTCCAGCAGCTGAAAGGTCTTGGACCCTGGGGCGGCGCACATGTCCAGGACCTGCGGAGGCGCCGGGGTTTTGGACATCCCAGGTGGCAGTCGCGGGGCTGTGCGCGCGATTGTGTGTGCGTGTGTGTGTGTGTACATGTGTGGGCGTATGCAGGTGTTGTGCAAGGGGGATGTGTGTACGTATGTGGGTGTGCTGGTGTTGTGCAAAGGCAGATGGTATCAATGTGAAGGCTGAAGCACGCATTGATTATACCTCTGCTGTCACAATAACATCAGTACGTCAAGGGAGCTCGACCCGACCCCCTCGCGCCCCAGCAGCCCTGACATCGCCACCCGCACCGACACCTCCTCACTGCATGCAGGGGCCGCCCCCATGCCGGCCCGCAGCCAGCACCCCCTCTCCCTGACCACGCACCCCTGCACCCTTCACACGCAAACCCCTCACAGGCGCCCGCTTCCTCACTGCCCCCCCC
>NW_014008543.1:0-3592 GCF_000611645.1 Monoraphidium neglectum | reverse complement strand
GCCACCACCCATCCCCCAGCAGCAGCCACGGCGCCATCAGCCTCTGGGCGCCCACAGCGCAGCGCGTGCAGCTGCTGCACTGGCGCGGCCCGCGTGGCGGGGAGGCGGAGGTACACGAGCTGGCGTGGGGCGACAGGGGGGTGTGGACCCTGCAGTGCCCCGAGGACTGGCGCGGAACGTGGGTGCATCGGCCTGTGTTAAGGGGAAGTGGGTGCCGGGTGGGACGCGGGAGTGTTGGCTGGTGTCATCAAGACAGCTCTCTGTGTAAATGACAAGGGGTGGCGGTTGTTCAGGTTGGTGACTTTTGACCTTGAACACAAGGGGACTCCGACCGGGGCAGGGCCATGGCGGGTTTCGCGGCCCCTGGGTGTTGCGGTGGACGCGTGTGGAGGGGCAGGGCGCGGCGCACCCGCGGAGGCGCGGCTTGCAGAGGCTCCCACGTTGCTGTCGTTGGGGGGCGCGCACGCAGCTGAATTAGTTTGAATTCGTCTGTCCCAAGCGTCGTCTTTCTGTGTTACTGTATCGCCACGCGGCAGCCGCCCGCCACGCACCTGCAGCAGCAACGTCCTACTGGAGGCGCTCGGCCCTCTGGGAATAGTCCGCCGCATGTTTATCCCCCCTTCAGGTTACAGCCTCCACCAACCAACTTCAGATTCATCGAAAATCACTCACCCAACCCGTCCATACCGCGCCGCCAAGAATCCCCCTGTGCACCCCGGCACACAGCCACGGCTGCCTGGCACCGCCCCAACCGCCCCCGCACCCCCAAAACCGCCGCGCGGCAGTTATTACAAGTACCGCCTGTCCGTCTTCTGCCCGTGGACCCGCGAGATCGAGACCGTGGAGGCCACCGACCCCTACAGCCGCTGCACCGCGGCCAATGGGGAGCGGACGCTCATCCTCGACCTGGATGACCCTCAGCTGGCGCCCCCAGGTACGCTGATACTGCAGGAGGCCACGCATGCACGTCGAACGTGCTGGCATGCGGGCCATGCCGGCACGCTGGACCTGCAGCTGTTCATCTGAATGTGCGGATTCTGGCGTGGCGGTGAGAAACAGCTTGCACGCACTCTCGCAAAGTCTCAAAAAGCCTCCTGCTTCAACCGTGTTGAAGCGCGCGCGTGCACACACACACACGCACACACACACACACACTCACACAGGTTGGCGCGACCACTTCATGCCGGCCATCGGGGCTTGGACCGACGTTAGCGTCTACGAGCTGCACATACGCGACTTCAGGTGAGGCCCCGTGATCTGAGTGATCTGGCCCGGTGATCTGGCAACAATGCATTAGAGATGCACCTGGCTGCGCGCCTCCCCGCCGGTCCCGCTCACGCTTCGATTTGGCCGGGCTACACAGCCTGCAGCTGCCTTGTGTGGATTCCCACAACCCCTCGCCCAAATCAAATGTGCTCACCCCTCATCGTCCCTGCGCCCATGCCGACCGCCCCACCACCCCCGCACCGCCTTCAGCGCAACCGACGCCTCCGTCCCCGAGGCGCTCCGCGGCAAGTACCGCGCCTTCTGCCCGGCCCGCACGCGCCCCGGCGGCGCGGGCGACGCGGCGGAGGGTGCTGCCACCGCCAGCGAGGACTGGGAGCCTGTGCCTGGGCGGCTGACGGCCGGGCAGGCGCACCTGGCGGCGCTGCGGGGGGCGGGGCTGAGTCACCTGCACCTGCTGCCGTCGTACGACTACGGCAGCGTGCCTGAGCGGGCGGAGGAGCAGCTCGCGGTCAAGGTGGGTGCGAGGGGCGGTGGCGGGCTGAGGCTGCTCTTAGGAGGCGAATCAGATTTTTTCACCTTGCCAGGTTACAAACTTGTGGGGACACGAGGGTTGCGCGGCGATGGCGCAAGGCGGTCTGGCTTGGGGTGGTACCCTGAGAGGCGGCCCCGCTCCTGTCGTGTGTCCGACCAGCCAGCCCCGCTTGTGTGGTGCGCAGACGCTGCCACCCTGGGCCAACCCCTGCACCCCACGCACACACTCCTGAACTTCCCCTTATCCTTCTTCCTCTCACACACACCAACGCACACATACACACACACACATACACACACACACACACACAAGTTCACTCACATGCGCACACACACCTACACGACCCTGCACACACACACACACACACACACCCCTTGACAACCACGTATACCCCAGGAGGATCTGTCCCGCTACCCGCCCGACGGCGAGGAGCAGCAGGCCGCGGTGGCCGCGGTGGCCGACCAGGACGCATTCAATTGGGGATACGACCCGGTGGGCAGAGCTCGATTCATGGGTACGATGATGTGTTTGTGCACGCGGGCGTGTGCACACGGGCTTGCGCGCCCCTTGCTCGTGCCCTCATCTCACGGTCCTCCTCCCATCTCCGCCTCACCACACGTCTGGCGCCTCGCCTCCCCAACGCCCCGCACGCCACCCCTGCAATCTCCGCCCATTCTTGCCCCACTGCCTCGTCTCTGCCGAAATCCCCCCTCCCACACCCCCCCCCCCCCATTCCAAAAGGTGCACTATGGTGTTCCCGAGGGCTCCTACAGCTCTCAGCCCGACGGCCCGCAGAGGGTCCTCGAGTACAGGGAGATGGTGCAGGTGTGTGTGTGTGTGTGTGGGTGTGTGTGCGCGCAAACGAGCGCGCTCTCATGTGTGTGTGTGTTTGGGGGGGCGGTGCATGAGCAAGCAGGCTGCCGGGGTTCGCCGGCAGGCATGTGTGTTTTTGTGTGATTTTGAGGTGTGCGCGTTTTTTTGTGTGTGATGGGGTAGGGGATAGGACGGTGCTCTCCGAAAATGCGGGGGCGGGCGGTGGCAGTGGAAGGTGGAGGGCTTGCTGCACGCAAGAGGTGAGCCGGGGCAGCTTGACGGTGGGGACAGGGGCTCGCACCCAACACATCACACACACGCGCGCGGCGTGCGCGTGCACACACTCATACATGCACAACCCCGATTTGCAAACGTGCTACACGCACAGCCGCACACGGTCCGTACCGCCCACTCTCCCCCTCTCCACCAACCACGCGCCCGCACACACACGCTCATATTCACCTCCCCCGCCCCACCCCCAACTCTGTCGCCGCCAGTCCCTCCACGCCCTGGGCCTGCGCGTGGTGGCTGACGTGGTGTACAACCACACCTTCGCCAGCGGCCCCCACAACACCCACAGCGTGCTGGACAAGGTCGTGCCGGGTTACTACCACAGGTGACGCGCTGGGGCGGTGGGGGGGTGGGCGCTGGGGCGTGACGCGCTGGGGCGTTGGGGCGTTGGGGCGCCGATGGGCGGTGCCAGGTGGGGTGAAAGGTTGGACGGGGTATGTCAGGGTGTTTGCATCTGGCATCGGGTTCAAGATACACACTGAATTTGTGTATAGGTGTGTTTGTGTGTGTGTGTGTGTGCGTGTGCTCGTATATGTGCAACGGTAATTTGAGGCATGCGGTGCAAGGCACTCCAGCAAATAAGGCAAATAAGGCAATGTTTTTTTACCGTCGTCCACCTCGCGAAGGCACCCACGCGACCACCACGCCGTCGTTGCCTCACCTGCTCCCCCACAACACACATACACACGCACACACACACACTCACCACCCCCAACCCCACCCCACCCC
>NW_014008544.1:0-3591 GCF_000611645.1 Monoraphidium neglectum | reverse complement strand
GCCTCGGGGGAAGGGGGGGGGGCCTTTTTTGTGGGGGGAGGGGGCTGCTGGGCGAGCGGCCGGGCGCAGCTGGTATGCTGCGCGCCGACGCGTTGCGCCGTGCGGGCCTCGGGCATGTGCGCCCGCTGCGCGTGGCCTCTCCACGTTGTCACCCGCCGTGCCCTTCTGGTCACCCGTCGTCCCCCCCCTCCCTCCGCGCCCCGTTGCAGGTGGGTGACGCCATCAGCTGCTTTGTGCTGGGCGTCGAGGGCACCAAGGTGGAGCTGACCCAGGACCTGTCATCCCTGGCGCTGGATGACGCCGTCGACGAGGAGGGCGAGGAGCTCGACTACGAGGAGGAGCGCCTGCTGGCGCGCGCGGAAGCCGAGGTGGGCGCGCGGGGCGCGTTGCGCCGCGATCTTGGATGATCTGGCGTGATCTGACGTTTTCTAGGCGATGGGGTCGGCTGCCGGTGGGATGCGGCGGGCGTGTGCGGCCGCTGGCCTGAGCTCTGGGCTGGCATGGCCCGCTCCCCACACTCCTTGGGGTCCGCCGAAGGGCCTCGCATCGCGCCTTTTCTCCCCCAAATCTGCGCTGGCCCGACCCGCACCCTTGCGCTCGCCCCGCACGCCGGCCCGCTGCCCCTGCTGTCACCTGCCGCACCCACTGCACCGAGTCCCCTATCCCCCATCCCAGCTTCTCCACCCGTGAATCGAGTGACCCATGCTCACATCAAACTGGATCCTACATCCCCCCCTCCTCACCCCGCAGGATGGCGAGGTGGTGGCCTCTTATGACGAGGAGGACGAGGGCGCAGACGAGGCCGAGGCCGCGCCCGTCAGCGCCGGCGACGCCGCCGCCGCCGTCTACTACGGCCAGGTGCGGTCGGGGCGGTTGGGGCGGTCGCGGCGGGGGCTAGGGGTGGAGAGGGGGGCCGGGCCGGCCCCTGTGTGGCGCGCCCGGCGCAGGAGGCAAGGGCGCGGTCGTGCGTGGCGGGCGCGCGGTGGAGTTGAAGCCCCTGCCTCTCGTGTGCGGTGGAGTTGCACCCCCAAACGTGGGACCTCACCCTGTACATACACACACATGTACACATGTGCGCGCATGTGCGTGGACACACACACACACACACACGCTTACACACGCGCCCCCTTCTCTCGCCCACCCCCCCAGTCCTCCGCCTCCGCCAAGGCCGCCGCCTCCCCCGCCTTTATCCGCGGCAAGCGCGGCGCCGCCATCGCCCCCGGCGCCTTCCCCTCCCGCGGCTTTGCGGTCTCCGACGCCGACCTGCGCGTCGGCGCCGCCAGCCGCCTCATCGACATCGACGATGCCGGGGACGAGGCCGAGCTCGTGGACTACTGGACTGATGACGTGGGCCGCATCGGCAAGGGGCGGCTGGCGGCGCTGGGGGCCAAGATTGTGGTCGGGGAGGAGGGAGAGCTGCAGGTCGTGGCCCGCGAGGTGGGGGGGCGGAAGACGAGGGGGCGGGGGGCTTGGGTTTTGGGCGCCCGGCTGGTGTTTCGGGGCGCATTGGGCAGTGGGCAGGCTCACCAGGGGCCGTGGGGGAGCGGTAAGCGTCGCCCTTTTGGGGGGCGGGGGAGTTGCGGTCAGTGTCGCGCCCAGGCTCGTTGGATAGATAGGCGCTCCCACCAGGCCCTGTGTGGCAGCGCGAGGGCGAAGCCACGCACCCCCCACCCCGCGCCGCGGTGACAACCACCCTGCGCCCCTCCAGCCCCTCCGAAACGGCGCCCCACCCACCCATCCACCCACCTCTAAAACCCCACAGGCCGCTGAGGGCCAGGAGGGTGCTGCCGCCGAGGAGGCTGACGCCCTGGAGCTGCTGTCTGGCGTGAGCGACCGCGACCTGGACGACCTCGTGGACTTTGTGCTCGCCGACGACGTGAGTGCCCGTGACGGGGGTTCGATCGCCACTGTTGACGGCAGCTTTTTGCGTTGACCACGGGATGCACGGGCTCGACGCCGCGGCAGCTCCACAACAGTGCTCAACAACCTAAAGGATGCCCCATGAAATGTTTGTTGGACGTGCGTGTGCATACTTGGACGGCGCCGCCCCGCCTCCCCCCCCTTGATGCACGGCCCTGATTTCCCCGGACCCCCTGGCCCTCACCGGCCTCTACACACAGACACACACCTCCCCCCCCCAACACACACACACACACACACACACACACACACACACACGCACACACACCCTGGCCCTCACCCCTGCCCCCATCCCCATCGTCCCCCAACTCACCAGGAGGAGGACGAGGCGGAGCTGCCCTTTGTCGCGCGCCGCAACGTGGGCGTGTTTGCCCTGAGCGTGGAGACGCCCACAGGTGCGGCGCCCGCGCGCAGCGCTTCGCCCAGGGGTGCAGAGAGGCACACGGCGGCACCTCCCCACTGGTTTTGTGCCGTGCTGTTTCGGGCTTCTCTCATACTTCCCAGCTGATGAGCCTTGACCGGCATGCTCCCTTCAAGGGCATCGTGTTGGCGGTTTTAAATAGCGCCCAGTGCCGCAGGGATGCGATTAGTGGAGGCTGACGGACTGCCGGCCCCAGCCTGGGGGCAGTCCGCCCAACCAGCGGGCGCCTGCAGCTTGTCCGACACCCATTCCAGCCCTACACACACACACACACACACACACACACACACACACACACACACACCAAACCCCCACCAGTGAGCGCGGCCGATGTGAAGAAGCTGCGCCAGCAGACTGGGGCCGGCATGATGGACTGCAAGAAGGCCATGGTGGAGAACGGCGGCGACTTTGAGAAGGCAACAGAGGTAAGGAGGGGAGCGGCTGGTTTGTGTGTGTGAGTGACTGTGTGTCTGGGTACTTCTGTGATTGCATGCGTGCGTGCGTGCGCGTTGGTGTGTGTGTGTGTGTGTGTATGTGTGAGTGTGTGCGTGACAGAGAGAGAGAGAGAGAGAGAGAGAGAGAGAGAGAGAGAGAGAGAGAGGGAGGGAGACGGGGTGGCCGGCACTTCTCGTGTCGTTTGTGCGTGTGCGTGCACGTGTGTGACCGCAGACGTGTCGTTCGCTGCCCCTCCGCCTTGTCGCCGCCCGCACTGACGCGGACGGCCCGCCCCAACGCGCCCCCACACCACCGCCACCGCAGTGGCTCCGCCAGAAGGGCCTGTCCGGCGCCGACAAGAAGGCCGGCCGCGTCGCCACCGAGGGCGCCGTCGCGCGCTACATCCACCCCGGCAGCCGCCTGGGCGTGCTGCTGGAGGTCAACTGCGAGACGGACTTTGTGGCGGCGTCGGAGCAGTTCCAGTCGCTGGTGTCTGAGCTGGGCATGATCGTGGCGTCGACTGATGTCGTCTGCGTCAGCGTTGACGACATGCCCGGGGACCTGCTGGAGAAGGAGCGCCAGGTGGGCGGTGGGGGCGCGCGTGTGCGCGCACGCGCGCGCGCGCGTGTGTGTGTGTGTGTGTGTGTGTGTGCGCGCGCGCGCGCGCTCGCATGCGTGCATGAGTGCATGTGCAGGATCAGAGGTGCCTCAGCGCTGCCCAGGCCCACCCGCGCGTGAGATGCGCCCGACACGCAGCTGTATGCCCGGCCCTTGCCTCCAGCCCCTCCCTCTGAATCTGCGCCGCCAACCGCCCC
>NW_014008545.1:2228-3981 GCF_000611645.1 Monoraphidium neglectum | reverse complement strand
GTGAAGCAGGGCAACGTGCAGGCGCTGGCGCGGATCGTGCGGGACGGCGAGGCGCCGAGCGGCAGCGGCGCGGGCTGACGGGGTTGTAACATACCGTGTCGTAGCGAGCCACAGCTGGGTTGTTGCTGGCACGTTGGGGCAGACGGTTGCAGGCGGACGGTGCCGCCTTGCGTCATTCGTCGGGTGTGTGCACAAGTTGACTCATTGACTGTCGCTTGGAAGCATGCGCAAATCCTGTGAACGCGTCATATATGGACGAGTCGTACCTCTGAAACACGTCCGAGCCGGAGCCATGGCGCTTCTTCAAGCGCGTGGCCTCACCAGATCGCTCCCTGGCAAGGACGGGCCGGTGTTCAGCGGCATAGATATCAGTATTGAGGCTGGGCAGGTACTGTTCATCAAGGGTCCCAGTGGCGCCGGAAAGACCCTGCTGCTGCGAACAGTGGCACTCCTGGACCCGTCTGAGGTGCGTGGTCGGGGTTCTCAAGCGATTTTGATGGCGCGTCTGCCTATATAGTCTTTGTCATCATATCACACGCGCTGCAGGAACCAAGCAGTCTCCGTGCGGGGCGCTCACCGCCCGCCTCGGCTCGCCTGGCGATGATGCCGCCGACCCGCACCTCCCGCAACGCAGGGCGGCGCGCTGCAGCTGCGCGGCTTGGCGCCGACGGAGACGGGCATCCCGGCGTGGCGGTCAGAGGTCACGTACGTCCACCAAGCTCGCGTCGACTTCCCGGGGACGCCCAGAGAGGTGCGGCCCGCACCGTCTCGCACACCTGCATGCGGGGGACCGCCCACCCCACATGGGTGCCCTCGTCTCGCCAACAAGGCCCAGATCTATAATTGCAGTGTCATATACGGGCGCCCAAGCGAAGTGCCATGCAGCATGTACACAACCGGGCCCTCAGCCACCGACGCCCCCGGCCCCGACGCCGCCGCTCGCCGCCCCCTGCCCGCATGCACCCGCGGCCGCCCGCAGTTCTTTGACGCGGCGCGGCAGCTGGGCACCCGGCGCGGCAGGCGCGCGGGCGACCTGGCGGCGGTTGTGGCTGACATGGGGCTCGACCCTGAGGTGGTGCTCGACCAGAAGTGGGCCTCGCTGTCGGTGAGCCTTTCGAGGCCTAGGGTTTCCGGTGGGCCAGCCGCGCTGGGGGAGGGTGGGCCGCAGCAACGGTGCGGCGGCGGCGCGGTGATCGATGTGAACTTGCACATATAGGGGCTGCGACGGCATCCTCTGACCCGGGACGAGGCCCTGCTTCTACACGCCAACCGGCCGGCGCTCGCATGCGCCGGCGCCGCGCTCACGATCATGTTCCCCACCACGAATCGCGACACGCGCTCGGCCCACCCACCACGCGCACGCACCCCCACCCCTGCCACGCCTCCTCCCTCTCCCAGGGCGGCCAGGCGCAGCGCGTGGCCCTGGCGGTGGCGGTCGCCCTGCAGCCGTCGGTCCTGCTAGTGGACGAGCCCACCAGCGCCTGCGACCTCGACTCCGCGCGGCGGGTGGAGGCCGTGCTCAAGGGCTGCGGCGCCGCGGTAATTTGGGTTACGCACGACCCGGGGCAGCCGCCGCGCGTCGGGGGGCGCCAGCTGGAGCTGCCGAGCGGGGAGGTTTCGGAGGTCGAGCTGCTAGAGGGGGACGGCGAGCCGCCGCGGCCGGGGTCGACGGACGGGTCGGAGCGCTCGGGCCGGAGGCCGTGGTGGAGGCGGTGAGGGGGCTGCGCTTTGTTTGGTGATGTGAGCGGCGGGG
>NW_014008545.1:0-1841 GCF_000611645.1 Monoraphidium neglectum | reverse complement strand
GGGCCGGAGGCCGTGGTGGAGGCGGTGAGGGGGCTGCGCTTTGTTTGGTGATGTGAGCGGCGGGGAACGGCGGCAGGGGGGTGCAGGGGGCTCTCCGTTCTCAAACCACTGGCCGCTGGCCTGCCCGCCTGCGCATCAAATTGTCACATTATGCATCACAGTCTTTGTGCATCCATCGTGGTGCGTGAACAAGTGCGAGAAGTCATCGTGGTTGCGGTCAAATGTATGGATCATCGCGTACTTCTTTTAATCACTCCATCCATCTTATTGGCCCCTGCTGCTGATATACAATTGCGCTGATTGTCGCTCTCCTTCTTTGCTGCCCACGTAAGATTTTTGAATCCATCATGAATTGTGAGGCAAGCAGACAGTATCAGTAAGCAGCGGTTGCGCCCCGGTTGTGCCTGCGGGGCGCAACCCGCAACCGCCGCCTGGGTTGTGCGAACCCAAAGATCAAACAGCGCTTGCCTCAACCCCTGGCATGGCGGTGGCGACCCAAAGATCAACCAGCGCTTGCCGCAACCCCTGGCATGGTGGTGGCAACCCCAGGATCAACCAGTGATTGCCGCAATCCCTGGCATGGTGGTCCCAAAGATCAACGAGTGGTTGCCACAACCCTTGGCAGTGGCTTTGCGTGCGCCCCGCACAGTGGGTAAGCCCAGTGGCGATTACATACAGTCAAAACCAGGCCCTGTTTCACAGCATGACTAGGCATTCTGAGGTATTACCACCTGCTGGAGCCTCTGCCTGCAGCGATAGAAGGGATGCAAGTGGGCAGTCCAGCACGAGCAGCCACAGCCTGTGACTGTGACCCCCCTCGTCCGGCACGCCCAAACTCTAGCGAAGGCAGATGAGACTAGAGCAGGTCTCGTAGATTCATACAAAAGCGTCACACAAAAGCTTGCTTGGACCTGCATCCGGGGTACACAACAGGATAGTAATGAGATCACGCGATCTGATAGGCTGACATTGCGATGATATGTGACGCACTCGACATTGTTTCTGAGGAACTAGAATAAGCATTAGATGAAATTTTGATCATGGAGCGGCCGTCGCCCGCAGCGGCGCACTCGCCACCACCCACAGACGACGCGCCACGCCTCCGTGTCGACGGGAGCGTCTTCCCCGGCCTGCAGCTGAAGTATTCAGGGGACCGGGGCCACCACATCGTCAGCACGCGCTGGATGCATGCAGGGACGTCCCTCCTGAAGGTGCGGCAAGCGGCAGATGAGGGGGCGGTGCGCCCGCGGGCGCTCCTGAGCCTCAAGCTGCAAGTGCTGTCTTGTTGATGCATCCCTGCGGAGCACAAACCGCTGCATGCACCGCCGCCATCATCAGCCCCCGCCCCTGCCGCGCGCCCCCCAGGAGGCGCCGCTCGCCGCGTCCACAGCGGGCTGCGGCGCGCTGCCCTCCTACTGCCAGCGCTGCCTAGCCGCTCTCAGCGGCGTCCCGAGCGCCAAGCGCGCCGCCTGCGATGGGTGGGTGCGTCGGTGCGCTCTGTCGCTCCACTGGCCGCGGAGCTTCCCTCATCGGCCCCTCGCGCCCCCAAACGACGCTCGACACGCAGCCGCATGGCGCATATGTCGCGCCCTTCCACTCCATGCAAGCAACCCCCTTGCGCGTCTCAACCCCCAAGCACGCGCACGCGCCTCCCCGGCTCCCCCCAACCGCAGCTGCCAGGCGCTCGTCTACTGCAGCGCCCACTGCCGCGGCCGCGACGCCCAAGACCACGGGCTCTCCGGCGAGTGCGCGCTGCTGCGCTGCCGCGAGGCCGCCGCCGAGCTCGGGCCCTGGCTCCGAGACGCCGCGCTCGCGCTGCGCCTGCTGCGGCTGCCGCCGCC
>NW_014008546.1:0-3596 GCF_000611645.1 Monoraphidium neglectum | reverse complement strand
GCGCGCCGCCTCCGCCGCCGCCGCCGCGGGCGCCCCGTTGCCGCCGGCGGCGGCGGCGTCCAGCAGCGGCGCCAGGGAAGGCAGCTCCATGAACCACCCTGCGCGCGGTCATGACGGCAAGGTGGGGCGGACGAACAGTTCAGGGTTTAGGGTTTAGGGTTTAGGCTACGTTTCAGAGCTGTTGCGCAGCGTGGCGCGCAGCGGGCCCGTCCGGCCGCGCGCGCGGCCCGCGCGCCGCAGCCGACGCCCCCGCGCGCAGCAGCCCCGCAACCCTTGCCCCTCCCCGAACAAATCGACCCCAAGCGAGCGCTCCGGCGGGCGCACCCGCGACATGGTGCCCTGCCGCAACCGCCTCGGCCGCCTGGCGCCCCAGCTGCGACGCGAGCGCCGCCGTCAGCCGGGGCCCGAGCCCGGCGCCAGCGCCGCAGGCGAGGAGCGGCTTCTGGAGGCGTACTGCGTCCTGTGGGGGCGGCACCGGTGGTGCAGTCCGGGATGAGAAATTCATGTTGAAATAGGGCGGCAGCAGTCGGGCGGCGGAGCAAGGGGATGGGAGGGGATGGGAGGGGAGGGGGGCGGGCGCGGTTTGGTGGAGAGGAGGGGGGCCGCGGGGTCGATCCGAGCAGTTGCGGAGTCGCGCGAAGCACTGTGGGAGCGAATTTTGGGGCGGCGCACCCGGCTGGGCCGTCGGGCGGCGGTGGTGGGGGGGGGGCTGGGATGTTGGTGAAGCGACCCACAGCCCCCCACCCCCTGCGCCGAACGTTTGGCCCGCGGCAGTCGGTGGCACCTCTTTCCTCAACCTTTCCTCCCGCGCCATTGTGTAGCGCAAATCGCCCCATAGGCTGCGCGCCGAAGCACGTAAGCACGCAAAACCACTTGCCAGCAGCCCCCCCAAAGACTCGCCGTGCCCCTCTTTGGCGGGACGCTGCGCCGCGCCGCGGCCGCGCTGCGGCCATGCCCATGCATGTTTTTTTGGAGCGATTTTTTGGCGGGCGCTTTTGCGCTGTCTTGTGTGCGCGCACCTGTAGGTGTGCCGAGAACGCCTCGCGCGCCCACTGCAGCCGGCAGCCGTCGCCGCAGGCTAGGCGGCCGGCAGGGTCGAGCTCGAAGGAGGCCAGGTCGACCTCCCAGGGGCTGGAGTGCACGTAAAAGTCAGAGCCTGGGGTTTAAGGGGATATGTATATTGCATGCATGGCTCACTTTAAAGTGATAAAGGATTTAAGCAGCAGCCTGTTGAGCATCGCAGGTGGCGGGTTAGGGGGCCGCCGGGGGTGCGGGCAGAATGAGGGTAGCCGCGGCAGCCGGTGGGTGCGTCTGGCGGAGGGTGGGGGTCGGGGCGACAACGATAAGCCACACCTTCCCACATGACTGCACACACAATTCAAGCCCACACGCACACTTGCACGTACAAATGCACGCATGCGTGCGTGCATGCATGCATGCAGTATGCAGGCACCATGCCTGCATGCATGTGACATGCATGTTTGCGTGCGTGCAGCATGCATGCATGCATGCTAGCTGCACGCAGCATGCGGGCATCATGCATGCGCGCCGGCAATCAGGCAAAAGACCCAGCAACCACCAAAACGCAATAGCGGCCCACGCAAACATACACACACTCACCCGTGCACACCGCATCGTGCACCATCCCCGGTGGGACCGCCAGCGGGTGCAGCGGGCTGCGCGGCGGCAGGCGCTCGCCGTTGCGCCGCCGGTGGTGCGGCGAGCTCGGGCCGAAAGTGCCGTCGGCGCCGGCGGAGATGAGGTGGTGTGGGGCGCGCTGGCGCACGTAGGCAGCGATTTGCTTCACCCAGCCCTAAGGGGGGAGAAGCGGTTGAGGGAGGGGCGGAAAATACAGACGCTCTGCGTTTCGCGGCTGCGCCGTGCGGTGCAAAAACGGTCGTCCGAGCGGCCGCAGGCCAGCGGCTGCAAAGTGAAGTTGATACTGTATTGGCAGCGGCAAGGGGGGGCAGCAAAAGACGCGATGCCTCGCCTCGACTGGCCGGGCGGGGCCTGTGGGCGCCGTGTGCGCTGGCGGGCCCGCGCCACGATCTTGGTATGCTGCGCGGCGCGTCCCCACCCGCTGCCGCTTCGGCCTCGCAGCCGCCACGTCACCACCAGCAGGATACCAGGGCGTGCAAATTAGGATTGCCACGCGGTTTCCCGCCGTCACCCTGTTCTAGAACCATGCAGGCTCATGGTTTTGGGCAGAACAAGCTCAAAGCATCGCCCCACCCCACTCAACCCCACCCCCTCCCCTCGCACCTTGAGCCTGTTTGAGCCAGGGTGGCCCGGGTCCAGCGGTCCCATGCCCAGCTGCCTGTGTGCGCGCGGCGACAGCGCATAGGGCCCTGCCACATCAGCGCCCCGTCAGCGCGCGCGCCCCCAGCCCTTGCCAGGCGCACAGCAGCGCCCGGCTCGATCGGACCAAGGGGGCGGGCGGCACAGCCCAAGACGGAGCAGTCCGGTCCCGGTCTGAGCGCAGGCCAAGCGCGGCCGAAGGGGAGCCTCACCCATCCTGCGCGCCCCCCGTAGCCCATCAGACAATAGACGCCTGGTCTCGTACAAAACAACAAGCGAGGTTCGATTCAAGCCCATTGCTGACTCAGAGTCCACGAGTCACCATCTGCTGGTCTAAACCGGGCGCAGCTGCCCCCCCCCCCAAACCATCCAACGCGCACACCGCACCCCACCATCCGAGAATCGCGGGGTCAAAGCGGTACTCCTCCCCGGTGATGGCGTTGGTGTGGGACAGCAGGGCGGCGATGTAGTCCAGGAAGACGGACTGGGCGGCGATGACATCATCAGGGGCGGGACGCCATCAGGGGCGGAGGGGGGCAGGGGGGTTGGGTGGGGTGCTTGGGGGGTCGTGCGCATTCCACCCATCTGCAAATCAATCAGAGAAGGCTCAACCCATCAGGTTGATTTGACCAGATTCAGATCACTGCCCTCTTTCAGGGCTGAGTCTGCACCAAGCAGTCAGGTTCATCCCTGATGCAGGCGTGCAGATGCACAACGATACCATGTATTCCTCGCCCGCTCGGATCCTGATCACAACCAAGCATCACAGTGCACAGGAAGGGTCTGCACACCAATGACCGGACAGGGGTTGTATACAACCAACCAAGAGGTGTACATACATACAAACTTGAAATTCGAATTCTGCGCACCTTCACGGTGTCGTTGCTGTAAAAGTCTCCCACAGTCAGCTCCCCCCTGCCGCCGTCCACCCACCCGCAGTAGCGCTCCGCGCCGCTGCCGCCGCTGCTACTGCCGCCCGGGTCTGACAGCACCAGCAGCGTCCGCATGCCGCGCGCGGCCGCCTCCGACACCAGCCAGTCCAGGCCGTCCCTGAGTAACGGAGGTTGTCAAAATGGGGCAACACTCGGCAGGTTGTCCGGGGGGAGGGTGATTTTTGTTTGCCTGCAGCGATGCGAAAGGCCGGCTCCTTGTAAAGCAGCAGGGCGGCCACGCGCACTCCCAGGTGAGGCGCTCTAGCCAGCAGCTCCGCCCCTCGACCCGCGGCTCACGTGAGCGCCGCCCGGTCCAGCACACCCGGCGCCGGCTGCAGCGGCCGCAGCCGCCAGCGGCGGTGGCCC